>NW_025999900.1:26294226-26300967 GCF_001458135.2 Marmota marmota marmota | reverse complement strand
CCCCCCCCCCTCCCGGAGATGTGTATTGGTATAATAAGTTTCAAAACTGTTAGGAATTTCACTTAAATAATGCCAATTTGCTTAATACCTGGTTAACTACTTAACTCAGACTGGGTTAAATTGGCTTCTCTTCCCCCCTTCCCCTCCTTCCGTTCCTCTTCCACTTCCCTATCCTTTTCCCTCTCCTTTCTTTCTTTGATATTTTTGTAGCCCAGCTCCACTTAATTTTGGCAGCTTGGAGATCCCATTTTATTTTATGAATGTTCATTGAGGAGAGGTAATATATTTGCCCCCACCCTCCAAGTCATCTACATTTGTTTTCCGTATTATATGATTTAGTGCTTGGCTATAAACGGCTCTATTACAGATTCCTTTCCCTTCTATGCTACCCTTTAATATGTGAATTTACAAGGGGCAGTAGATCTCCCAGAAGCAATATACATATTTTTAACAGTATGTGGGGAGGCCGAACTAACTTGTGCTGAGAGTAATGGAGTGGATATAAAGGAAATGGGGATTGGCACAAATAACTGACCTCAGTTATGACCTTTTCTGGTACCTTCTTTTATGTACCACGTGATTCTCTGTTCAGAGTATCTTCAAATTCAAGAAAGAAAAAGAATACATATATGGCAGAGAGTTTTCAATCCCTTTTACTGTAGTCTGCTGTCACGTAACACACAGTCACTCATAAACCGTCACTTTGTTTTTATGAACTTAAGTTTCTTGGGGTAAATGGTACCTCCTGCCTTGGACTGTCACATAGCTTACACTTCAGTCTCTATAGTGATTCTTATTTAGTCTTCATTTTTTTAACATTTAGTCTTTGCCTTTCATGGCAGAATACATTTGTAACTCATCAGTATGAGCATTTACCTTTAAAAATAACATATAAATTTAAAAAACATTGAGATGTTTTTTGCAGTTCATTCTCAAATTCATTGACTTTTCTACCTTGTCAGTTTTTGTGTTCTGTTTTGTGTCTAAACCTCAGCTATTTCCTGTTTTTAAGCGTTGACAGATTTTGATAATTCTGCTTTACAAGGGAAAAGCTTGCCCATTGGTGGAAATAATACAAAAAAAAAAAAAAAAAAAAAAAAAAAAAGAACAAGTGAGAGAAGGCCACACAAAATAAACATAGACGTGAACCTACTGTTAAGAGATGCCATTCTGGTGCTACTGTTTTCTTTTCATTCTGGGTTCTCTTTGTCAGATAATATTTGTTATTTGGTATTTATTTGTGGAATTTATTTTATTCTCAACAGAACCAGTATTCATGTCCGTGAGCAAATCAGACAGATAAATAAGTGAAATAGTCATGCCTGCTTCCTGGCCTGAGTGACAGATACAAGGAAGAAATATATATCTGCTTGAGAAAATCAAAGAAGACTTCTCAGAGGAGGTGATGGGGGAGGTATTATAAAGAAAGAGTAGGTGTTTAATAATTATACAAAATAGTGGGTTTCATTGTGGTGTATTTGTACATGCACATAACATAATTTTCTCAATTTGAATATTATACACTAATTAAAAATCAATTTGATAACATCAAAAATCCCACAAAGAAACAAAAGGCTATAGTCTAAAGTGACAATCACTAGAACAATTTGAAGTACTGCTTAACACCTCTGAAACTTTTTTGTAAACCTAAAGTTATTAATAAAGAGTTTACTAAAATAAAGCAAAACATACACATTAAGAAAAAGGAAAAAAGAAAGAACAGGAGTTGGATTAGGTGGAAGAGATCAGAAGGTGGGCTGACCATGGAGCAAAACATGTGCAAAGGCAGAGCATAAGAAGGGCCTGGAGTGGTGGGAGAAATCGGAGGGGCCAACGAGGGAGCCACAGGAGCTCAGGAACAGAGGTGAGTTCACCAGCAGCACTTTGGAGGCCGTTGTGCCCACAGAGGTGCCTGAGTCTCCCTGATTCGCAATGGGAGCGTTGACTATTTAAATGAGGAAGTAAGATGAGTCCGTTTCTTAGAATAACATCAATTTTAATATTTAAAAATGGATTAAAAAGTGAAAAAAAAATTTAAAGTAAAAATGAAGGGAGATTTTGATCAAAAGTGAAAGAGATCATCTAATAATGCGGAGAAGACTCTTTGTAGCAGAGGTTCTAGTCTCTTAGAAGAGCTCTTGAATCTCTAGAAACGAATAGTGAATTTTTTTTTTATCAGTCCAGTATTTCCTTAATGGCTCTGTTTTATTAAGGAGACTTAAAATTTGAAGGGTTTTTAAAATATATTGTTCACTTCTTATCATACTCTATAAAATGTGAGTTGAGAAGTTAGCATTTCTAGACTTTTATTCAGATTCTCTGACACAATGGTGCAAGATCCTGGAAGGAATGAATGATCACTGAACCTCCTGATGTCATGAAATTGGATCTTTTCATGTCTGCACTTGAGACGGCCCACTCCAAATTGTGTTACTGACGTAATAGCCATGTGAAAACATTGAAGGCCAAAACCAAGATGAGACGAACTGAACACTACCCATTGAGAAAACCATCCCAGATTACATACTTTAAATATTTGTCCTCCGTATGGATTATGCCAATGTACTTGTTGATATTGTTGGTATAATGATGGCAGAATTACAATTTTGAATTAGACTTCCCCAATTAAATTGTTGATTCACATGGTCTTAACTGTTTCAGTGAGTTCTCCCTCCCTACGGCAATGCTAAATAAATGCAAATCTAAAAGTGCCAGCCTTGTAATTTTAAAAATATGCATATTGTCTGGCTGTTGAGGAAAGTAAAGAGTAAACCTGAACACTTGGATTTCAACCATTGAAGCAAAGACAGAAAGATGATTGAATTCAGTCTTAAATTTTATAGAACTAAATTTAATGGTGAGCACAATCGCACTCTGTGGTGATTGTTTTCAGTGCTGCTTTATTAAGTTATGTAATGGCAGGAGTTCAAACTCAGTGATTGCCGAAATGGTAAATTTAAGGAGTATTTGAGATTGCCTGCCAATATGCAAGTGTAAGGGTTTTCAAAGTGCAGAAAATATTATTTCCACCTTCCCATTTCTGTGGCTTATAATTCTTATTCAAATAGTTTTTAGGGATTATATTTAATATACTGCTTTAAAAATGTTTAAAAATCTCATTTTATTCCCCAAAGATTTGTTTTTTGCTGTTGCGATTAGATGATGACAGCTAGCTGGCTTTTAAAATTGATCAGGAAGTATTCTGGCAGTCATTCAGTGTTGTAATAGCACTTTAATGGATATGAGCTATTCACCCAGATCAGACTCAATGTCAAAACAGGCGAAAATACAGCTGTCACTCTGGACAACAAGATACTCATATGCAAGCAGCTGCTTAATACACTGTAGAAAGGCAGCCTTTTAGTAATATTTAAAGGGTGTGTCAATGCCAGAGTATGAACATACTGTAAAGTCAAGATATATCATTTAGGAAAGAGGAGGATGAGGACATGCATGTATTTTATCTAGACACGTATACAAGCATAGCTTTTGAAAATTATCTGTTTGTACCATAGACAAGTAGGAGAGTCCTGTAAATTTCTTGTTTCAATAGACATTTTAGTTTATTGAGTACACAACACACACACACACACACACATACACACATCTATTTGACCCTGTTGCATTAAAGCCTGCTGTTAATGAGGTCTAGATCCTTTATTCAGTTTCCATAGGAGGCTAGTTGATCCTGTTCTAAACTAAATTCAAATGCTGATACTTTTTCCCAGCTAGTCAGCTTATATGTATAGGCATTAATTTTTAAAGGGAGCCAAAATTTAGAAAGCATATTCAGGACAATTACTGGCAAAATTACTCATAGCATTTCAGCAGTAAATTGATGTCATCTCTGTCATCACCTGAAGGACAGGACCTCACTGTGATAAAACAAATAACCTGTGATGTTCTGTCACTGAAAATTTCAAAGTTACTTCATGGGTGCTAATTTATTTGATTTCAAGTTATATGAAATGTGCAGCAAAGGGCAGTTTATTATCCAGTTTTATAGGTGAAGCAACTGAGACACTGAATGGTTAAGTGAATGCCAATGTCATTCACTTAGCTGTGACTGCAGCTTAGGTGTCCAGGCTTCAAGTTCCGTTCTCTTTTTATGACACATGGCACCTTCCTGCAGTCATAGTTTCAACTTATCATTTGATTTTTAAGCATCTATTATATACCCCACATTGATTTAGTTATGATGGTAGCATAGGGATTAAAACTAAGAGCTTGATCTCATTTTAGAGATGAGAACGTAGGTGCATAAAGATAATTACTGTATACAAATAGATATAATCCTAGCCCAGTGAATGATAAAGTGGAGAAGGAATTCAGATGCTGTGTCAGTAAAGAAAGGGCACATGTAAGGAAAACCTGCAGGAAGAAGACTCATCTCCTCACACAAGTGTAGGAACCCTTGGAAATAGACTGTGATAAAGTCTAGATGTCCCAGATGAAGAGTAGGAGGTGAGCAAGGATGAAAGTGTGTTCAATTGAATAGTGACAGCTCACAGCAAAAGAAGAATGAGTATATGTTATGGACAGAAAGAGCCAGACTGAAACATTTTGACTTAATTGTTCTGCAGATAAAGGAGAATCATTGGAAGGTTCTGAGCAAGGCAATGACAGATTGGAACTATCTTTTGGAAAGATTAATTGGCAGTAGTGCATAGGAAAGATTGAAATGGAGAGAGGAACTGTGAGAGAAGACCAGTTAGAAGGTACTTAGAATAGTCAAGGCAAAAGGAAATGAAAGTGGCCAAGAGTGTGGCAGCATGTCCATGGGTTGTTTCTCTGTGGAGCTTCTGAGTGCATTAGAACACCATAGTTTATGTGATTAGTGAGCACAACTTGACTTTTAATTGCTATACAGTATCCTTGGTCTGGGGCTTTCTCTGGCTGCTGAAACCCCTGCCAGGGAATTAAGTCAGTCCCCAAAGACTGTGATAATTTATGATAGATTATAGGTACATCAGCTTCTTTACCTCTTGGATGGGATTATCCTTATGTGTGGTTTACAGTGGCTCCCTGATTTCAGTGGGATTATACTCTAGTGGTCCACAGTGGTAGTACTGACTGCATACCCTTATTGACTGTTTCCTTTTCCCTGTGTCACATCCCCAATATCCTTTCAGAGTTTCCTTAATTTCCAGTAAATTATTTGAACTCAAATCTTTATCTCATGGTCTGCTTGCAGGGGACCCTAAACAAAAGCAAACTTGAAGAAGTTTCACTTTGATCTTATGAGCTTATATTATACATAGGGGGAGGTATAAGTCAGAATTTTCATTGGTACTAAATTCAAACTGTAAATTATAATTTGTTTCATTCACAATCCCAAAGTGGTTTCAGCTCATTTACAATAATAGATATCCTAATGCAGACTGTCAAAAAAAAAAAAAATAGGAACTCTTAAGCAGTGATTTGGCCCGTTCTCTTTAGGTAGACAGAAAAATTTCAATTTCAAAAATTTTTGATGTAAAGTAGAAAAAAGTTACATCTTCCGTTGTGACATATTAATATCTTTATTTCACTCAAATAAATATATAGACCTGTTTGTACATGAATATGTACTACATATTGTGTATGTCCTCATTAAAATCTGTGAACCAGTTAATGTCCATTGCCTATCAGAAAATTAGAAGATCATGCCCATAGTGTCACATCTATTCTCTGCCCAATGGTTCATTTGTTTAACTGATGACCACTCTCACTTCCCAAGAGCTATCATACATCACATAATAATGATACCTTCCATATTTACAGTCCACAGCAAAACGAGTTACCACTCAATCACATTCTGACATCGGCCAAGTGTCAAGCTTTGCTTATGTTTACTCTTTTACCCTTAGAGTTGGTGTGTTGATATTCTTTTGATGTGTTAAGAACATGCAGTTAATTGTTATATTAAGAAAATATTGTTGTTATAGGCACAATTGTTCACAGGCCATTAACCTTTGGACCTGATGTATACTATACAACTACATTTACTTAATGTTTAGAGACCTTAATTGAAAAGAACATATCAAAAATAATTAATTATAAATTGAAGTGATGATAGTTATATAAATTAGATAATCTCTGAGAATAAGTAAAAATAATGTTTTTGAATCACTGTACTTTTTTTGCTAAATTTACGGAGATTTTTCTTCTAACTTGAATGCACAGCCATTTCTGGGGGGGTATTAATGTTTATTATTTGTTTTCACTTTGAAGTTGTTATTAAAAAATTTAGGTATGTAGATATGCATTACATGAAATTAACAGTCCAATTATAATAGTATTTATAGAGTAGGATTAGCAGTCTAGAATTATAAAAAACATTTTATCTTAAAATATTGCAAACAAAAGTTATAAAATATTATAAATAAAATCTTGAGTTTTTTGCACTCATTCTATTAAAATGTGATTAACTTCATCTATACTTTGGTATACTTGCTACATACTCAGAAAATAAGAATGAAGTTGGTTTTGGTTCTATAAGAAATTATTCTCCAAAATTAGAATTTAACCATAAATGTAATAGTTAGTATGTAGTTGTTACTTTAGGTAGTTCTAATGTAAATCTATTTACATTTACACATTATACATATTAAATATGTATATATATGTACACATACACACCTATATATATTTTAATAAAGAAAAAGCAGTAAAGGGCTTGGTATGAGTATTTTGAAAGAATATATATATATATATATATATATATATATATATATATATACATATATATGTGTATGTATG
>NW_025999900.1:26278690-26293818 GCF_001458135.2 Marmota marmota marmota | reverse complement strand
TATATATATATATATATATATATATATATATATATATATATATATTACTGTGAATACTAAAATAGTTGTATTTAATTCGGTAACCTGGATTTTTCATTCTTTGTGCTACTGCAGATTATAGGGTCCCCAGAGAGCATCTTACTCAGTGTCTCATTTCATAAAAGAAAACTGAGTCAAGAGGATGATGACTTGATGAGGGAGGTCATAGACCAGTAACAGAGCACCATTGGGCTCTTTGTCTCTGAACCTCACTCAGTAATCCTAGTTCTTTGGAAAAATTTTATTTAGACAACATTATTGTCTTTTAAGATCATCTTGTTAGTTTTTAAGAAATCAATTTCATAGAAAAAAATCTGTTAGGCTGCCTGCTATGTTTAATGCCAATCACATTGATCCGATGAAATTCTTTTTTTTAGTGACTGAACTGATCACTTATTTTGATATTTTGCAGACATGTAATGAAAGGGCATCATTTAAAAAGTTGGTCTTATTTTCTGAATGTATTTAGTGAATTTTGCATGTAAATGAAGCCTAGCAAAAGATCCATTTAATGCATACATAATATTCGATTAATGGGCAAACAAAAATCAAGGACCTTTTAGAGGGCATTTTCAAATTGACAGTGATCCCTTTGATTTGTTTTTATCTTGGGTTATTATTACCTGGAGGGAGATTTTTGTCTATTTTGATGGGCTAGGAATTGCCTTTGGGGAGTAGAAGCCTCACACCCTGAGATGGAAATACTTGCTGGTGTTTTTTGACATTTCAAGTACTTTTGTGTTGTATTAGAGCTTAACCTCTACTGTGCACATGTCTGATCTCCCAACTAAATTGTAAGCTTAGTTTTATACATCTTCAAATCCCCTGAAGTCCCAGCAAAGTGCCTGATAGCCTGATAGGTACTGCTCAATAAATATTTGTTATTTATTTCAGAACTAATTTTCATCTTTTTTTTTTCATTTGGTACTTTGAAAATATATAACAGACATTATGCAGAAACTTGAAATGCTTTTTATCTTTTGGTGCAGCATTTCCCAATTACTTTGCAAAAAAGATTGCCAAGGGATATTTTAGAATTGTCTGTGCTACTGATGTGGTTTGGGGGCTAGACAGACTCTTTACGGACACTAGGTCATCTCTTTGTACCATTTATGTTTTATCCTCAGTAGCTTCTTCACACTCCTGGGCTTCAGGTATGCGGACATTTTATCAGATGGAAGTTCTTAATGTCCTTGGTCGTTTCCTGGTGGATGTAGGTTTCTCACAAACCTGCCATGTGGGATACCAGTTTCTTGGTATGAAGAAGGAACACAGACATATGATAATAAAAACTGTAAGTGCCTTGTGCTTTCCTAACTCATTTTTAAACTACCCTGGAAGCCACTCCCTTTAAAAAATCTGTACACAACCTATAAACCTTAGAGTGGCTTTGCCTAATATCTGGGCAGAGAGATCCCATGCCATCCTATTAGTGATGTTCTTCATCTTTTCCAAAATCTGCTTCTAAGGAAAAGAGTTCTGGAAAACAGAGGTGTCAGAATTCTGGGGGCTGGAGTGTGATAGGGTGCTGTATTCTTATTTAAATTTCTAGCAATGGCCTCAGTAATGTTAGGGAGCCTAGGGCCTGTGAATTCTGGCCAGTTCTCTGAAGAAAGGTATATTATTAGGTATATTATAATGACTGCTGGCAGTTTGATAAGAACAGGTGCTCATAGAGAACACTGATCAAAAGCGGTGGAGGAAATCCACCAGTGAAGAAGAAGGAGCATCACTGCTTGTATTTTTGTAGATGCTACTATTAAGATCCTTGGCCAAAATGAGGGCACTGGACACCTGAAGGGACTATGGGAAAAGGTGATGGGGCAGTAAAGGCAGCAGAATTTCTGAACTCTAAGTTTTCCAGGGTGACAATACACTATAGCATCACATTTATAACTGTGGCAAGTCACACTTCAAGCAGATTTTTTAAAAAGTAACTTGAGGATTTATCAAGTAAAATAAAGCTCTCTGTATAGGAAATTGACCTCTAGCATTAATAGTTATATAACATGGAAGGAAATTATTTTGTCTATTTCCAGATTAAAAAACAGGAAAGAAGGGAGAGAAGGAGAAAGGGAGGAAAGAAGGAATGAATGAGTTAATCAGACCATTACTGATAAACCAGAGGAGATTCTTTGAAGGGTGCTGAAAGATAAATGATTTCAGGTATCTGAGTGGAACAAATTACATAGGAATACACTATGGACTTGTTCTGCTATAGACCCATCAAAGAGCTACCTGCATACAAATATTGGGATCTTTTCATGGTATCATAATGATCACACTGCAGAGAAGCCAAAACTAGCTTATAAACTGGGGGTGCAATTTGAAGCTGTACTTCTAACTTAGCATGCTCTTTTTTTTTTTTTTGCCATGGACTTTTTTGTATGGAAATCAAACTGCTGTGCTTTTGTTTAGAATGTATGTACATACATTTATACATTGCTGGTGAATGTGAATGGTGGGACTGCAAACTGGTGGGACCACTTTGGAAAGCAGTGTGGAGATTCCTTAGAAAACTTGGAATGGAACTACCATTTGATCCAGTTATCCCAATCCTTGGTTTATGTCCAATGGACTTAAAATCAGCATACTACAGTGATGCAGGCAGGTCAATGTTTATGGCAGCTCAACTCATAATAGCTAAACTATGGAACCAACCTAGGTGCCCTTCAATAGATGAATGGATAAAGAAATTGTGGTATATATACAAAATGGACTATTACTCAGTCTTAAAGAAGAATGAAATTATGGCATTTGCCTATAAAGGATGGAACTGGAGAATATTATGCTAAGTGAAATAAGCCAATCCCAAAGAACCAAAGGCCAAATGTTTTCTCTGACATGAGGGTGCTAATTCACAATTGGGGGTGGATGTGACTGGGGAAGAATAGTGGTACTTTGGATTAGAGGGGAGTGAAGGGAAGGGAGGGGGTATGGGGGTAGGAAAGAGAATAGAATAAATCAGATATTATTATTTTTTAAAAATATTTATTTTTTAGGTGTAGTTGGACACAATGCCTTTATTTTATTTATTTATTTTTATATGGTGCTGAGGATCTAACCTAGGGCCTTACACATGTTAGGCGAGTGCTCCCTACCTTTGAGCCACAACCCCAGCTCCTGTGTTCTTAATAGCTGCCATTCTCACTGGAATGAGATGACATTTTAGAGTAGTTTTGATTTGTATTTCTCTAATTGCTAGAGATGATGAACATTTTTTTCATATATTTGTTGATTGATTGTATATCATCTTCTGAGAAAGGTCTGTTCAGTTCCTTGGCCCATTTCGTGATTGGGTTATTTGTTTTCTTTTGGTGTTTAGCTTTTTGAGTTCTGTATATACCCTAGAGATTAGTGCTCTATCTGATGTATGAGGGATAAAAATGTGTTCTCATTCTGTAGGCTCTCTATACACTCATTGATTAGACATTATAATACCTTATATGCATATATGATTACAGAATCTATGTAACTATACATCATATACAACCAGAAGAATGAGAAGTTATACTCTATTTATGTCAAAACACATTCTACTGTCATGTGTAACTAATTAGAACAAATTAAAAAAAAAGAATGCCTGTACATACCATAGTTAGTGCTTTTAACATTCACTTGTACTGAGTAGGGAAACTCTAAAAAACAGAAGCCAAGAATTAGCATCTTGGGGAGGTTGGGATTGTGGCTCAGCAGTAGAGTGCTTGCCTAGCAGGTGTGACATACTAGGTTCGATTCTCAGCACCACATACAAATAAATAAAAAAGAAATCATCAACCACTAATAAAAA
Source organism: Marmota marmota marmota (assembly GCF_001458135.2). Classification (NCBI taxonomy): domain Eukaryota; kingdom Metazoa; phylum Chordata; class Mammalia; order Rodentia; family Sciuridae; genus Marmota; species Marmota marmota. The sequence goes on along the minus strand of NW_025999900.1, from coordinate 26,289,989 downwards.
TATTTTTAAAAAAGAATTAGCATCTTGGGAGTGAGTCTTAGAACCAACTACCTTAATTAGGTTTTAAAAAATGTTAACATATTTGTGAGTTCTAATACAGATTGAAACATCACTTATTTTTTTCTGAATTGATTTGTATTAAGATAGGTAGCTGGGGGCTGGTATTGTGGCTCAGTGGCCAAGTGCTTGTCTAGCACATGTGAGGCACTGGGTTTGACCCTCAGCATCACATAAAAATGAATAAACAAAGTAAAGGTATTGTGTCCATATATAGCTAAAAATAAATAAATAAATAAATAAATAAATAAATAAATAAATAAATAAAAGATAGGTAGCTGGGACTTTGCTAGACATTTCAGAATTGCTGTCCAAGTCAAAATACTTGTTTGAGAAATGAGTCCTACTGTATTAAAGATTTTCAAATAAATGTATTTCCAGTAACAAAAAAATTTCATGAAGCCTAGGGAAGTTGGGTGGATGACTTAGAACCATTCAAAGGACAAATGTCATCCAAATTTCATAAATAGCTCAATAGGAAATTTCTATATTATCATATCTCAGTTGTTTTCCTCTATTAAATTCATTGTCCCTCCAAATGTCTGGTTGGATTGATTATCCTTATAGATATCTGTGAATTTAGAACTTGATACTTTGGATTTAAAATGAGAGTAATTTGAAATTAGAGGCAGTTTTTTTCTTGTGTATTTACTTTTTAGGTGTAGATGGACACAACACAATGCCTTTGTTTTTATGTGGTGCTGAGGATCGAACCCGGATCCCACCCGTGCTAGGCAAGCACTCTACCGTTGAGCCACAATCCCAGCCCATCGTCACTTGACTTCTAACTTCACCTAACCTTGTGTAGTTTCTTCTTGTCAGCTTCACTTTTGCAGGAAAAAGTCTACTGCTGCTGCTTCTTCTTTTCCTTCTTCTTCCTTTTAATTGTAGTCGGACACAATACCTTTATTTTACTTATTTATCTTTATGAGGTGCTGAGGTTCGAACCCAGGGCCTCCCATATGCTGGGCAAGTGCTCAACCACTGAGCCACAACCCCAGCCCTGCTGCTGTTTCTTTATTTGAATATTTTTTTTCTATATGAGCTTTTTTTTTTTTCCATTATAGGATGAAAAGGAAATAAGTCATTTCTCTCAGTCCCACCCCCTCCCCATTTAGGGAAGGAGTCTTAGGAATGAGTGAAATGATCTTTTAAAAAATCTACTAAGATATATTCTTCAGTTGCCATCTCTTAATTTCTGTGACATCTCTTTATTTCCATACTTAAAAATAATAAGAGTTGTGCAGGAAGAAGGAGCCATGGAAAGACCTACATGGATGTCTTGGATCAGTTTAACACAAATAATGATAAGGTGGAGAAATGATATGAATAATTTAAGAGGCTGTCCCTCTGCTATTTCTAATATAATCTTGGCTTTCAGGAAAGAGAAAATATTTATGTTTTTAAACAGGAAAAGCCAGGGATTCAGAAATGTGTGTGGGTGTGTGCGTGCACTATATGTAATGAAATTAATATTATTTAAAGGGACAATGCTGTTATCATTAAAAAGCAATTTATTTTCCATGATAGTTGGGTAGCATTTGGGATTAGCTTTACTGTTATGTTGAATGTGCACCCTGGAAAATCATTTTTATCCAATTGGAAGAACAGAGAGCAAGGCTGCTCCCTTGCCAATTGTTTAGAATTGTAAACATCCAATCAGCTATTTCATTTTTTCTAACTTCATCCAACTGATCTAAAAATTTGAAGGTAGATAAATGCTGATGGTCATAACCAGCATTTATTGGACACAAATGTTGGCATTTGCAGGTAGTCTTAGGACAACTTCAGTCAGGATGAAGTTTGGTATAAATTGGTTCCTTTATCTTACTGAGGATGGATGGCTTTTCAGAGATGAGGAAGAAGAAAACACCATGTGCAGTGTAGGGTCACAAAATGACGTATTTGGATACCATCAATATCCTGTGTGTGACATCGAAGATTTACTGATGAGGCCATGCCCAAGAATTCTTTTTTGAAAGGTTTGTTTCTGTTAATCAACTTCTTTTACTGAGTGATCTGCAGCATCACTCTGACTGTATAAAGGACCCTCATTGTGAGGTCATTCAGCAGAGCTGGTCACTTGCCTACATTTTATGTCTACTGTTATTGCATTTTAATCAATGGAGGAAGTGAACTTCCTACCACATGGTTACCTTTTTTAAGGTACATGCTTGCTACCACTGGAGGCCTAATTTCCATTATATTCACTCTGCTACAGAAATACTTAATGCCAGGAAGGAGATATTTACTGGAATCCACAAGTCCAGAATTCATCATGATTCAGTGTGAAATCTACTGCCCTTTGCTCCCCACCCACTCTTGGACTGGAATGAAATGTGCCTTAAACTGAAGTGAAATACATCACATGCAGCAACAGTGGGCCCTCGCTTTGCCTCTATTCCTGGTGTGAAATCGATACACTATCTTTCCTCCTGACCTGTTTCGTGACCTCCATTGCAGCTTTCATGCTGAACAGCAATTGCTTTGAACAGTCTGGGTCTGCCACAGCTCACAAATGATTCTCAGCTTCTGTCTAAAACTGGTGCTGATAACAAAGGCTTGATTTTAAATAATGCAGTTGTAGTCTTCTTCTAATTATGAATTACATGAAAGTGCAAGCTCCTCTATTATTAAACACTTTCAATAGCAGGCACAGTACATGTGCAGGCTGTGTGCAGGGGCCTGGGGCCTGGGAATCAGGCTTTAAAATGTCTCTGCCTAAGTTTAGATTGCTAGAGAAGGGGAAAGAGACACAAGTTATATTTAAACATTTCAGTCATTTCCTTAGTAGAATTGTGTTTGGTGAGCTATTAAACTTTTTTCTACATGATGCTTTACTGTTTTCTTGTGGGAACATTTTTAAGTACTACATTATAAGGTCTTGTGCAAGAAAGGACTAATTGACAAATATTTGTTTTCTGCTAAAGTAGATTTGTTAGTAAGATCCCAGAGTTAAGCTGTTAGGATAGTGACTCACTAGAAGTGTCAGTAACCTACAGGGATATTCCTCATTTTGATCACTCTATGATTGAATTGGGGGGAGTAGAAGAATCTTATAATTGCATTTTAGTCAATTTTCAGGAGGTTATTGAATGGATCAACTTATTGTTTTAAAGAACTAAATAGATAATTTTATGTATTTTAATAAGGTATCTGTATAATTAGCCGGATTGCTTTACTTTGTCAGACTAGAAATCAAAGAGATGACAGAAATTCTGGGTAGGTGTGGAATTTTTCCAAATGTCTTGGTGTGAAGTGAGGATCACAACAGATTTTTGTGATACTTTGTAAAATGATCATATATGAAATGAGTCATTCTAGTGTACATTTGGTTAGTGTTACTGAAATTAAAATTTTTTAATAAGGAAGGGTACACACATACTCCATAAAATGATCCATAGAATAGCAATTGTGTCACCAATGATGCTTTAACATCACACACACATCCAAGTATAGGAAGCATTGATACATCTATGACTTGGTTTATTACTTCATTCCATGAGTTGTGTGGAATCAAGGAAGGAAGGAAGATTGGAGCCATGATCTGATGTTCTTAGCCCAACCTGTCTCCAATGAGTATGTGGCTGTACCTAAGTCTTGTAACCTCTCCTCACTTTGGTTCCCACACCCCTAAAGTGTGGTTAGTGAATGAGATTATCTTTAACATCTTTTCTAGTTGCAGACCTACGTATTTATAACACTAATAATCACCCTTCACATTTGCACAGAATATACATTTTCCAGTGATTTCTTTTCCCAAGCTTTTGACCTTCTAATGACCCTGTCAGGCAGTGAGGGCTTGTTACTGTTCCCGATTTCAGAAACTAAGACACAGAATAAGTAAGTGAGTTTGTCAAGGCTGCACTGGTAGTTAAGTGGCAGAACTAAAACTAGAAGGGCGTCAGCTGCATGTGAGTCTAGAGCCCACTGGGTGGAAATGGAGATGAATATATTTTATGAATATCAGAACTTGAAATATAAAGATCTGCTATCACAGACTTTTTCAGTGCTCAAAAAATATCTTTAAAATGTAATAACTATTAATAGTTTCTAATGACTTATTTATTATTTTATCTGCTTAATGAAAATAATGTGCTTCTTCAGAACAATTCCAGGTCAGTTGTTTACAAAATAAATTATGTTCATAAATTCATGAACATATATATTGCAATGTACCAGTGGTGAATGAAAGGAAGTGTTTCTGAATGTAGTGACATATAGTTAACTTGGGATTAAGGCTTTTCTATGACCCAGTAGCTTGTGATGATGATGATAACTTCACAGTGGGGGTATAATGTGAATCATTCAATTAGAATATTGGAAGTCCAACAAACTGTCTTATTCTTTTCCCGAATGTTACATTTTCTTTTTGTAGGCGTATAAAAAGTACCTTTTAAAGGCCAACAAAAAATTCCAAGGTACCTGAAGCTATATACCAAAGATAGGTCCTATACTTATATATTTCCACATATTTTAGAGGCACTTTAACTTTGGGCATTGTGTCCTGGGAAACTTTTGATTATGGAAGTCTCTCATGATTTTTTCCATGTAGAACATTTCCTGATGTTCTAAGGCTTCTTCATTGCACCTGTGAGACTGTTCTGACTAGATGGTTTGTGTAAGGACAGTAACTGGAAATCACACATGGTGAGGAAAAGAGTGGTGAGGAAATGGGTGTTTGTATCCTGGTATTGACTCATCTGTTTAGGAGCACTTGTGGGTGTGTGGACATGCTCCAGGATGAGAGGCACACACAGTTCTGCAAGGACTTGCCTGCTCACCAGGCTATATATGAGGAATTTTTAGGACATTTTGTGAAATTTTTATTAAGATAGAGCTATCTATACAAATTGATGTAGAAAAGAATTGCCAAAATAAAACCTTTGCCAAAATAACAATACAATGGAGACATATTTCTTGTTCTATACCTTTTCCTATTTAATTACACGCATTACTGTCTTTACTCTCAACATGCTGCTTCACACGACCACCGTGCACTTGGCCTCTGCATTAGTCTTACCCCCCATCACACTTTTAGCATTTCAATTTTAAAGTCCCAATTTGAAGGCCTGCTATTTCTGTTACGAGTTTTTCTACAAAAAGAGTAAATGCTGGCTATCATTCAATGGTAATTTAGCTTAACCAAGTTAGAGAAAGCCTTTTATTCACAGTGGTTGTTTTCAGACAGTTGAGTACAGCAATGGGTTGTAGAGACAAAAATACAAACTTTTACACAGAGCCATTTTTTGCCTTTAAAGAAGACAGTGCTAATAAATCTTGTTGAATCAAGACCTTGAAAGAAACTGAAAATATGTACAGATCTCAAATATACCCAAGAAAAGTACTTTATATTACCTTGCTGCTGCTGCTTCATAATGTAGTTTTAGTTGAATATAATCTCCTCCACTCAAATTTATTTTTGAGAAATTGCCACACTGAAAGTTGAAACCGTTTTTGTCATTCAAAAGAAGTGGAAGATCAATACTGAAGCTCTCCTATTAGTTGGTACAGTCTACTTTAGTGTTAAAAGATTTATGATAAGAGCACATTTCTAAATATATATTACACACCGGTGGTAGAGTAAAACCTCAAAATAAAACACTTTTTCCTCCCCCAGGGAGAAGGAGGTGGTCTATTTATTATTGAAATGCTACACTAAACTATAATTCAGTGATATTTTATTCCAATTAAATTCTCCTTAGTAGTAATCCTTTTTTATGATAAGCAAAACTGAATAATACAGGGTATGTTCCCTCCAATGAATTGTTGTGTAACAAGACTTGATGGTAATTCTACCTTTTCCAAAATCTGATATCAGGCAATTTATCTTCTAAATAATACTCCCGAGTACCAAAGCTGAAATGTTTTGGCTTCAACCCAAATCAAACTTGAGGAAGCAGATTCTCTAGAGCATTTGCCTAACTCTGTAAATTTAATTGTTATAATGAATAGAATACATGTGTCAAGATTACTTGTGATTTTACCTGTTTACTTCTCTTCCTGAAACAGAAAGAGCAACATGACAAATGCTATTAACTCTTAGTAGAATTTGAGGAGGGGGAAAAAAAAAGTACTTAATACAGTACATGATCATTAAACATAAACTATTTTTAAAGGCCTAATTACAGCTAATAATCTCAGAGCAATTCAAATTTAAAAATATGTTGTTACTGTAAAATAGATTGATGGAAAATTTAAAAATTCCTCAATTATTTGTCTAGGAGACAAAAAATAATCAGATGAAAATATTTATATATCCAAAGGGATATCTTCTAATAATCGACTTCACATTTTCTTAATTACCATTTCCTTTCTTTTATACAGCTGCAAACATATGTTTCTTTTGTTTGAATTTAATGCAATGTTTTTTTTATAGACAGTGAAATTCAGTGTAGTACTTGAATCAAACCAATATTAATATCACTAGCATCTATGACAGGGGTTGGACAGAAGCAACATTTATATTACTTATTTTTGCCATTTCTTTTAAAAGATTTAAAAGATAATACATTGTGGAAGAGGCCAAATTTTCTGTAACCCATGGCCACGAATAATCATATTAATTTTGATAACAAAATGATCAACCTAAACTAAATGCTGTCGTTTATTTATTTAGGGTGATTTATCTTTTCTTCACTCAGTTGTAGTTATTTTTCAGTCTTCCTTACCCTTATGCATTTGAATCACATATATAACCATTATATTTTTACTTCTATTGCTATCAGAAAGGCCATGCCCCTTGGAACACCTGAACATTTCTTCTAAAGTGTAACACAGCATGACTACTGTTGAGTGTGAGCTGATGGATGTGTATAGCAACAACTCTTATTTACTTTTATTCAATTTGTGGACTTCTGTGTGGCTCCCAATTTGATTTAATCTTTTAGAATTATTAAGCCACACACTTGTGTCAAGGATTGTGTAAGATAGCATATGATGGATTCCTATCTTCAGAATTCTAAGTATTAGTTCTTTAAGGGAGGTGGTGGGGGGCAAACAAACCATTAAAATGAAGTGTGAAGAGTGCTATAATAGCGAGGAGAACAGAGGACTGTGGTAACTCAAAAGATGGGTAGGTAGATGTACCATGGAATCTCAGAAGGGCTCCAGAGAAGAAGCTAGTTTTTGAAAGATGAGTGGCAGTGGGAAAAGTTGGATAGGTATATATTATTAGATAAAAGCTAAGTGATAGTAACCAAAAGACTGTAAAATATAGTAGCTGAAAGAACTCTGAAGTTTTATTGTCCTTCATTTAACAGCACCAAGACAGCAGCCCCATTGAAGGTGGCTCAGCTCCACATGTTTATTTAGGGTCCTAAGAGCCTTTCTCTTTAATTGCTCTACCATTATTATTTTTCTTATTTGCATGGTCAAAGCTAAATTGTAGTTACTTTGATAACAGCCTGAGGGGAGGAAAAGGTGTGGAGGAACACATACCCAGTGTTTTAAGGCCCAACCTAGAAGTGGTGCTTAGCCCTTCTTTCACCTTCCATTGGTGGGAAATTAGTCACATGACTATACCCAGCTGCAAGGGAGTCTAGGTATCTAGTTTCCAACCCTGTTACCATGGCCACCAGTGCACAGAGTCCAGATACCAAGGACCCCATAGGTCATCTTGAAATAGAAAAAGAAGTTCAAAAGTTGCCTTTTTCCATGTGTATCTTCTGAGATTTTACTGGAGAAATCATAGTATTTTATGGCCCCTTCCAAGATTTTTAAATTATAAAGTTTATGTTGTGACCTGCTATGAAGTGTTTTCCTCTGTTACTATTTTCAGAGGACTTTTTCATTTTATTTTTGGTCACGATCACAGATTGATTTAATCCATCTAGTAAGGGACCCAAAGCCTAGATACTATATGCTTCTTAACTGTATCAGAGAGGCAAACGTATTCTACTTATGGCATATTCTACTTATGGCAGAATATGCCATTACCTCAGGTTGAACTGGTGTCTTATAGATGAAGCTGATCCAGTCTGTTCTTGAGTTTTCATTTTTGTTCTAGTTAGGAAAGTGTTACACTTAAGTTCATTTGGGCAAGAGAGCTGCTGAGAAGAGTCTCATGATCATTTCTTATTTGGACTGATATTTTTCTCAGCTAAAAATAGTCTGGGATAAGGCTTAACAAAGAGCCTTTAATCAGGTCTTAAGACTACATAGAAAATGGTTACAATAACTTCTTTGGGGGAAGCTACATTTGTTTCCAGAGCTTTTAGACTAAATGAGAGAAAACTGGACTGAGTTGGGTTGAATGTTCATTGCCTGTAGACATGGTTCATCTTAATCCTTTCCTGTTCCCTAAAGTGGTTTTGAATATTGGGGACCTGACCGTGAGGATACCAGCACAAAACCACTTCTCTGTACATACTTTTTTGTCTTATTAGCTTTTTAGTAATTTTTAGAAGTGAAATTCTGAAATACATAGTATATTCTGAAAGAGAGTTCATACTTTAACAAAAAACAACAAAAGCTTTATTAGAGAAAATTTTGCAGCTTATATAAAAGATGGGCTCTACTTTACAATGGTGGTTGGTCAAGTTAAAGTCGTGGCAAGTCCTGAAAGGCACATACAAGTCAACCAAGGAGGTAAGAGTAAGGAGATAGAATAGTATGTTCAAGGATAGGTAGGCATGTAAGTCAGAGACTGACAGGAAAACTGTAAGCATGGAGGAATGGGGATGGGGGAAATTGTGGATGTAGGTATGAGCCAGATCTATACACCTTATATGTCTGGTGGTGGTTCTGGGAGAATCTACAGGGTAGTGATCTGTTAGTCAGCTTCCCATTACCTTCACAAAAACTTGATATAATCAACTTATAGAGAATGGTTTAGCTTGACTCAGATTTAGAGGTTTCAGTCCATGATTGAGTGGCTCCATTGCTTTTGAGCCTGTGGCAAGGCAGAACATCACTGTCGGGAGCATGTGGTGGAATAAAGCTGCTTACCTCAAGGCTGGGACACAAAAGAGAGAGAAGGTAGGGAAGAGGCCAGGGACCTCCATTCCCCTTGGAGGTAAATGCCCCCTAATGATCTAAAACCTCCCAATAGGCACCATTATAGTTTCCAGCATTTCTCAAAGCACCATGGCCTGAGAACAAAGCTTTTAACACATAGGCCTCTGGGAAATATTTTAGGTGAAAAACCGTAGCATGCTCTGATTAGACTTCACTTTAGAAAGCCCATTTCTGATGGTGATATGGCTGATATAGTGAAGGAACATGGGTCTGAACCAGACAGTCTTGGAGAAGGATGTTGTAGTGATATAGATGAGGTCACCTACCTAAACTGTGAATAGGACCCTGTAAAGAGAAATGACCTTGTATTGGTATGTAGGAGACAAATGTGAAAGGGCTTGGTTACTGCTTGAAAATGGAGGACAAGGAAAGAAAAGAACTAAGGGCCAGTTCTGGATGTGCTACCTGGGAGAAGGTGTGGGACTGATCTTTGAGATAATTCTAGCAAGGATTATTAGAGCAGTTAGAGAGGAAAGGTGATGGGTTTCATTTTTAAAAGATCAGGTAGAAGCTTTAATTAGAAATGTCCAGTTAATGGATGAGACACACACGCCTTGGGTTTGGGACCAAGAATTGGGAGCCAATAATATATAGCAAAAAATTGAAGCTAAAGGTTAAAATTAACCTGAGAAAAGGTATAGCGGTTATCAGTGAAAATAATTTCTAAGTAATGCATCTTTCCATTGATACTTTAATAGTTTTGATAAGTCAAACAATTTCAATGCCTAAAATATTCATTCAAGCATATGCAAGGTTGACTGATAATTGTAAAGTTAGTTTGTAATCTATTGATAATTAGAATGTGACATCCAACCCCTAAAACCTAAATTCCCACTGTGCCTGCTGCTGTCCTTCTCTACTCAGGATAAGAGTTATAAAGGAATCAGGTGGTAACCAGAGGTCCTAATATTGGGGGATAGAATTAGAGTGAATTTTAACTTATGCATTTCAAATCATTTAATGATTTATATTTATTTCTTGCATGTATGATTCTTTTCAAAGTAAGGTAAAAAGCAGAAGGTAAAATACTGATAGATACAAACATAGAGGTCTTCAAACCCTTCAAAACAGACCCTGAAGAACCTACACAGGCCCAACAAAAGGTGATGAGGAAAACACCCCAACATGAATGCTGAGGTTTCTCAAGCACAGAAAAGTTTTGTGTTTTGTGTTGAATCTGTTGTGGTAATGACCTCAAATATAAAGACGAAAAGACTCTCTGGAACTCTAGCAGTATCTGAGTCTATATTTTGCTCTGTTACTGCTTCTCTGGGTACAGTCTGGTGTGCCTCTTTACCTGCCTGAGTAGTCAATGAAAGGATGGATTTGTGTGAGGTGTTTCTCTGAAAGCTGTCCAATTGGGATTCGCTGTATGGGGTACTCTGTATTAATGAAAAGAAAGTTTATGAAATCTGAATGACTTAGAGATGATTGTTTGCATTGCAGGTAGATAATCCTAGTAGTATGAATTTGCTTTGGGAATACTCCTGTCAGAGAGTTGGTTTGTTTGGAGGAAAATGTTTGAGATTTGGGGTCCGAAGAGCTGAGCTGAAAACCAGGCTCTGTCCACTTATCAGCTGTGTGACTTAAATGCTTTCAATCTTAGTTTCTTCATTTTAAAATTAACATATTAATAAAGACTGCATGTCTATTGTGCAGATCATTTTCAAGGCTGTCAGGCTTATACAAATATAAGTTACTTTTGCTCAAAGCATAGTCATCCTAACCTGATACGTGCACACATAATAATTCCTTTAATGTTGGAGTCTGGGTCCTGGAGGTGGGCTCCTAGGTGGATCAGCACTGTAGGGACCCATGTACTATGGCACAGCCCATGAGGACAAAGGGTAGGCATTTCACACTGGAAATCACTCTTCCTTTCTCTTCAGATCCCTGAGTCAGGCTGCCTTCAGGCAGAGATTTTTTCCAGCATAGTTCCTGCAGTGTTTGGTGCCTGCTCCTGAGCTGCCTTGACTTTGGGAGGAATCTCAAATCCTCATTTGCCTGCTGATCTCTACCCACCCTTTTACCACCAGGAACAGGACAGTGCCTCAAGCCACATAGACCTTGCATTTTTAATTTCTTTTGTTCCTTTGTCTAGTTCCAGGTGTAGCACTGGCATAATTTTGTCAGTCAGTGCATTTCAGAACTATTCTTCAGAACTCAAAATTAATGGAGAAAAAGAGGTCACTGTGGTAAATAGCCCACTTTGCTGAGTACACTC
>NW_025999900.1:26166190-26273690 GCF_001458135.2 Marmota marmota marmota | reverse complement strand
TGGTAGATTACTTATTTTTTTTCCTTGAATGATGAGATTTTCAACTGAAGCAAATGGTCAGAAAACGCCTCTCAGAATTTTTATGTCTATATAATGCAGGGAGTCTCAGATGAATTTATAGGCTTAAGTAATACAGATGAAAATTGTGTAAGCTTTTCCCCCTTTTTACCTTAACTGCCAAGAAACCTGGAGCCACTGTAATCAGCTCATCTCAGGTGCCTGTTAACATCTAACCCGTGTTCCCCACGGTCTTGCTTGTGTTTTCATCCCTAATTGGGTTTAGTTCTGTAAGCTGTATCATATCCCTTTAGAAGTCAGTAGCATACAAACTATATAAATTGAATAAAGCTGAAAAATATATTAACTTGGCTATGGTTTTAAAGCACTTAAAGCATTTATAGTTGCCTATGCTCGTAATGCATGATTGAATTAATGACAGCCCTGTAACAGAAACACTAATGACATTTGTTTTTAACATTTTCTTTAGAATATAATCATGGGGATCGTAGAGTGAGTTAAGCTTTAGATCTATATGTCTTTCTTCCACTTTTATGACTCTGAGACTTAAAAAACAAATTGTTCTGATGAAGAACTGAGAAAAGTTGCTTTTTCTCTGACTGCCGTTTCCTAAAAGTGGAAGTTAATGTTCTCAAATGTATGTACACATTGCAATTGTGTGTAGAGCTCAAAAGCGTAAAAGCAGAATATATTAAATTTCAACATACTTGTTATCCTGCATTCCGGTTGACTGTAGAGAATCTCTAGTCATGTCTATCTGTTTTTGATGCCTCTACAGAATAACTGCCCAGCATCCTCTGCCCAACCAATCAGAATGTAGGAAAATCTACAGATATGACGGAATCTACTGTGAATCTACCTACCAGAAGTATGTTGAAATCTTTGTGAGTCTTCCTTCTGGCTCTTGCATCAGTGCTTGTGATTGCCAGCTATTAAAAAATATCCTTGTATTGAAACCTTATTTTTATTTAATTTAGTGGGGGAAAAAAAATCAAACCAAACCAAACAAAATGATAACCAAAAAAATTTGCCTCTGAAATCAAGACAGAAAAAAAAATGTTTATTCTTTTGAAATTGTGGTCTAAAAGTTTTTTTTAAAAATGACTGTATTAAAGCTCTTAGGTAAGCTTCTTTATATTGCAATAAACAAGTACTTATATGCAAGAAAATCTCAGCAAAATACATTGCACAGGTGCTACGCATCTTAGGGATTTGAAAGGTGTGTTATGTATAAATTAGCTGTCACTTTTTTTCAATCCTGTAATGGAATGATGAGTTGTAATTTGCATAATCCTTTAAGAAGTCAAATTATACTGTCATGTAGCAGACTTAACATGCTAGCTAAGATTTCAGAGCTTTGCAGCTAATTACTATGTACCTTACAGGACAGTTAAATTGAAGTTGAGTCCTCTGTCTTTGCTGCCATTTGCTTTGTCCGTTACTTAACAGAATCTGCACTTTTGGTAACGAGGTGTTGTTGCTATCACTGAAGTAAACACTTTGCTCTGGGGAGGAAATGGCATTTTAATATATTGTAGCTTGTGTTGTATTGCTTTTACTAAAAAGAAAGTTTTTTTTTTTAAACAATAGTTCAATTGGAGTATTCAGAAAAAAAGGTTAGAAATTTATGCTTTCCAGAAAAGTTATGCAATATTGAATGAAGCAGCATTAACATCTAATTAATTCTTCCCCTATAGAAAATATAAGGTAACAAAAACATGAGTCCACTGAAGTCTTTCTTCATACATTTTGCAAATATACTGTGGTGTATGTTTGTCTTTGTACTCTTCTTTGGTAGGAGAATGTCATTTTTGAAAAAAAAAAAAAGAAAGTGCCCTTTTTTCCTTAAAAGGTCCTTTCTGAATACAAGCTGGTGAGTTCTACTTTCATTTACTCCTCCAAATGGTTGTAGAGAGTTTTCTTTCACGGTTTCCAATTTTTAAATGATCAGGAAATGCTACTGGCTATGGAGGTTGTTCTCTGAAATGGATATAGAATAGATCCCGGATGGAGCTAGCATTGTTCCCTGCCTAGTGTGGTTTAGTTGATAACTTTATCACAGTATCTTTACTACGGTGTTTATCTCTGGCTTTATTTATTGTTACTCTGTTACCTAGATCATGTTTTCTTCTTAGAATTGGTGTAATTATAATGCAAAATTATTTCTGGTAACTTTTAAAAAGACCTTATTATTTATGAGTCATTTATTGTGGCTTTTGATGGCCAGGTTTCTGAAATTGGTTAGTGATTCGTGGCCTTGTTGTGATTGGTGGTTGCTTTGAAGAAGCCTTCTGTTGTCTAGCAAGGGGGTTCCTCTCAGAACCATAGTTAAGCAGCAGTTGATTGTTGACCACTCAAATAATAGGCAATCAGCAATCAATTGTTGTTAATTTGTAATTAAGCTGGTTTAATTTAAGCAGATAGAAATGACTATCTGCTTAAAGGCTGAGGTTGCTCAGTTTAGAGTAAGGAATATGGTTGAAGCCACGAGGAGGTCTGTCCATAGAAAAGTTTCCCTTCTCACCATAGGAATCATCTCAAGGGTTTGCTTTTATTAAGAATCAGTGTTATTTGTAGTCAGGGTAGACACAGTAGGCAGCACAGCTGTGACTGCCAGGGTAAGTCACTAGGGGGATATTCATAACAAGGAAATATTGGCAAATAAATGATGAAGAAGGGGAAGAAATCCCCAAGATGTTAAATTGGAGCACTGTCACTGAGATGATTAATGGTGTTGTGTATTTTAGTGAAGATGCTTATCTGAATTGTCTTGAAACTATAGTGTACATTTAATAGCACCTATAAAAAGCATGTGATGTGCAAGCACACTGGCGAGAGGGCCGTGCATTCAAATTCTACTGAGTATTTTCTCCAACTAAGTATTTGGCTTTTGGCTATTAGAAGGCTAGTGTTATTAATATACAGGATATGATTATTTTATATATTTAATATTAATCAGCATTTATATAGTTCTTTTCCATAGAGAAATGAAGATGTTTTGTGAAAACGATGATTCTCTTTTCAACACTGTTGAGGGTGAATGTTATCAAGTAAGGAAATGGGAATCATGTCCCCATCATCCAGGTGAACAGTCAGGGCCACAGTAGGTAAAACACTAAACTTTCCCCAGTGGGGGAGTGAGTACCATTAAAAAAATTCCTTGTCAATTTCTGGCGAAGGGGTAGCTGTCTTACAAGATTCTATAAGTTTCAGTCATAAATATTATGATTCTGTGGCATGAGTTATCACTTGCCTGGAGGGATCATTTGTCAGCGATATAGCAGTTACATCTTTGGAAAAGTTACTTAACCTCCTTGGACTTCAATAATTACTATTAGATATAATAATAGATACAGACAAATGATATGTAATCCTATCTTCAATGAGCTTATAGTCTATTACAGCAGCACTTTTCAAACTCTGGGTCACTACCCAAAAAGGGGAATATAATCCAATTTAGTGGATCAAGATCAGAATTTAAAAGTGATATAGAAGAGGCGATTATGCATTGTACGTAGTAAGACTGCGCTTTACTTTTTAAGACTTCTGTTTTTCTTTTTACTTGTATTTATGTACATACAACTGCACATAATGTGTATGTGGGTGGGTTATGAGGTCATATATGTTTCTTACTGTGTTTCATTTCTGAAAAAAGAATGAAAGCCACTATAATAGTGTCGAGTAGATAAATGTGTAAACATTGTACATGTGTTATGTCCTTATGTGTGTAGCGTATTATAGATTATAAGGAAAGACAGTCAGTCCTGCGGAAAAGTTTCAGGTATGAAGAGGCTACACCATCTGAACTTTCATATCCAGTCATGTGGTAGAGCCAACTTAGATGGGTTTGTGAGAGCCAGTTGTATGGTCTTTGTGATCAGTAACCCCTTGGAGACTGGAAAATGCTGCAAATCAGCTGCCTCCATTTTTCATTTTTTCTAGTACTAGGGATTGAGCCCAGGAGTGTAGTCCTGAGCTACATCTCCAGCCCTTTTTATTTTTTTTGTTTTGAGACAGGGTCCCAGTAAGTTTCCTAGGCTGGCCTTGAACTTGAGATCCTCCTGCCTCAGCCTCCTGAGTAGCTGAGATTACAGGTGCCACTGTTGTACTTGGCACCCTAACTGGTTGTTCAGCGTTTCCTAGCATATCATTGCTTATATTCCTTTCAACCATAATTCTGTGGTTCAACAATTATTGTGAATTATTACTTTAAAACAATTATTTTACATGGTGCATTTAGATTTTATTGAGAATTAATAGATTGGTTAAACAGTTGTTTCAATATTAAAATTTTAAAGCAAACAGGAATAAAAATTTATTTCAAAAAGTCTGTACTTTATTACTTTAAAATAATGGTAATAGTTACCCTAATCTTTTACATTCAATGCTTATGATATTTCCAATTTACAACTTCAAATTGCAATTGTTGATACTGAGTTTTTTAGCAAAGGGTAGAAATACAGTCTTTAAAAAATTACTAATGTTGTAAATATCTTACAAATCTCATTGTTTTATGCTAAGCATTTGTTTTGCTAAGCAGTATAACTGCCTTTTAAACTGCCTATTTATAGTTCATAATAATATCTCTGTATTTAAGTGAATTCATTTCTATAGTAGTGGATTTGATTGGGAGATGCCAAAGTTATTTCTAAATTAAAACATTTGTCAATCTTATTTTTTTTTCTATTTTTGAGAATAAAAGTAAAAGCTACAAAGAATCTGAAAAAGGAGAAAATATATTCCCTTCATAATATTAATAATTTTGAGCTTTATTTTTGAAGAAAGGCAGGAAAACATTTGGCCAGTGAGGAAACATTCATTGACATGACATGAAATTGTAATAAGAAGTCCAAGAATATTGCCTGCATTAAGAATATCTGATGGTGAGGAAGAATAGGTAGGGAAGAGTCCTCTGAGCTCCAGAGTTTAAGAGGAAATTCAACCATAGAGTTGGACACTACTGTAGAGAAGTTGGAGGAAGGGTGGGATGTCCTTAAGGCTGTTTCAGGAACAGTTATTTCACCAATATTGAGGAAAAGGGGAGTGAGCCTGAGGTGGGAGTCCATTACTCACATTTCCAGAGCTTCTGCTATGCCATACCAGTGCACACTGCAGCACCCATTTTAAACAAAAGGGTTTAACCCGGGACTCCTAGTCTCAAAGTGGAGCCAAGACTGAGAAATTCTCATTGTGAAGGTTTTTAAAATTGATTGAAACACTTGTCACCTAGAGTGGAAGAGACCATTGGCAAGATGAAAGTTTTTGTTTGTCTTCTCCATCCCAAGGCCATCTTCATGAAATTCATTGCACTCGGTACTTGGTTTGTGCTGGGTGCTCCAGCCTCACCCCCACCAGCATTTTTGTCTGTACCTCTCATTGCAGATCAGGAGTTGTTATCTGATAATGTTACTCTTCTCAGGACTATTTGCATTTTAATAAGCAACTCCAAGCGAAAGAATCAAAGAGAGAAGAAAAGGAGTCTTCTCCAATAGAATTATTTCAGATACCTTGACAGGAGTTGGAGGAATTCATTTGAGGCTGGAGGAGAGTGAAGGGTGAACCTAGAATATGGATATTCTGTTCAGGGTAGTGTTGAGGTTGACCTCGGCTGAGAGGCATGGGTCTGGAAATGGGAAAATTTGGAAGCAAAAGAGGCAAGGAGTTGATGAGGGAAGACCAGGGGAGGGTAGTGAAGAAGGGCACTCACTAGTCCTTTTCAGCTGTATTGTGCCAGACAGACTGCTCCCCACTCTCAAGTGTTCTCCCAATTACAGAGAAGCCATCACAGGCAGCTGTGGGCTGGGGTGTGGGTGCTGGGGGCTCACCTATGTTGAAGGGGAGGCAAAGGTCAAGGAGCTCTAGCCACAGCAGCCAATTCTTTCACTGGTTGTTTAACCTGATTGATTGATTGCTATTGTATGACCATTTTCTCCCTCATATTAGAATAATTTATGCAGTTGTGTTTGGGATAGTAAATGACAAAGAATAGAGAAAAGAATTAGAAATGTACAATGAGCTTCATAAAGAGCCCTGATAGGATCTGCATGTTAAAGAGACTTTGAACTTTGTAATAAGAACTACTTCAAGCCTTTCAATTTCAGAGTGAATTCTGATTTCCGAATCATGCCTTTTAGATCTCAGCATGATCTCTGGTGGTTTTTCCAGTTAATTTTGGCATCACTCCAAAGATTTTGCCTATAATTGACTTGGGGGCATAACTTGTAATGTGGATGGCATGAAAGTGTGTTATTTAGGGTTTATTCTGGAGGAACAGTTTAAAAAATTGATGCATTCATCCATTCATTTAAGAAATACATTTTAGCAGGATACAGTGGTGCATGCCTGTAATCCCAGTGGCTTGGGAGGCTGAGGCAGGAGGATCGCAATTTTGAAGCCAATCCCAGCAACTTAGTGAGACCCTAAGTAACTCAGCGAGACCCTGTCTCTAAAGAAAAAAAAAATAAAGGGCTGGGGATGTGGTTTAGTGGTTAAGCACCCCTAGGTTCAATCTCTGGTATCAAAAAAGAAAAGAAAAAAAGAAATATATTTTAATCATCACTCATGGGTCAGGCGCTGTTCTATGCAAACTCTAACCAACTTATTTAGAGGTGAAAAACCTCTGTCCTTTGCAAGCCTAGAAAACTAAGATAACAACAGTGATTTGGGGTTCCACTTGAGAGATGCCTCCAGGGAGACAAGAAGGACCAATTATGGAAGGACACCTTGAAGTGGTCTTTGTTAATGGTCAAGGCAGGCCCCAAGGTACTCATGCTGGCAAAACTGTTTCATCTTGGGGCTAAAAACAGACATTTCTAATGTAGCAAATTGCAAATGGCACAAAGCAGGAGTGGTGGCCTGGGGTTGGGGGGTGGCAGGAGGTGAGACTGCAGAAGCGGAGGAACAGAGGCATCCCCTCAGAGTGGACTGCCACGCTGGAAGATGCTGACCCTGAGGGAGTTTTCTGGAGGGGAAAAGGGCGAGATGGACTGTATGCTGGAGAATTACTGGATGTAGGTTAGATGGGAGACAGAAAGACTGCTGTGGGAGGGGCCCACAGGTTGGTTGGTTGGTTGGTTTTGTCTCTAAGCTTATTTAGTGTGCTTGGCAAGGAAGAATATGGAAGTGTGCTGTTAGTTTGAAGTTATTTTTGATTTATGAGTATCTTGGAGGACTTTCCAAATATGAAATCCAGGTCAGGACCTGCCCACGAATTCTCTGCTCTTCCTGACTTGAGGATCTTCATGTCTGCCTTTCTCCTCAGAGACCACTTATAATTCAAGATGCACAAATGCCAGTGAGTAAAACTGGTAGGCACATGCTGTATGATTCTGAGTGAAAGAGTATTAATTGGCTTCATTGGATTGTATATTTTCATTATGAGAGAAGTGACTACGGAGATTTTTTTTTTTAAATTGGTTAGTGACACACCTGCAGCGCGTATGAGAACTCCAGAAACTTGAGAACTGAAAGTAAAGGTCAAGGTGAGAGGAACAGAGCTACAATGAACCTTTTATAGACACACTGTTGAACTGCAGTGTTCAAAATTGCTAACAGGTGGCTTCAGAGGGATGAGATACTAATGTGCTGTGTTCAGATTTTAAGATTTTTACAGCAAATTTATAGTAATACATAAACTATGGTTTTAATAAGTTTTCCTCACCTTAAGAACAACTGGTTCTGTGTGTTAGGTTATAAATGTCTTTAGTGAATCTTTAGACTTTGTTTATACATCAGAATGAAAGAATTATATTTTATTCTTTGATTATGAGAAACCTATTTTAAGATCCACCAATCCATGCAGTAGTATATAATCATTACTGGAGGTGATTAAGCCTCCTGGAAATGGATCTGGGTTTGCTCCTAGCCCCATAGTTGTCTGTTAGATGTTTTACAGTGGATGTTACTTAACTGTTTAAGCATATGTTTTCTTACCTTTAAAATGCAGATAAAAATAACCCAGGTGGTTTTCAGGATCAATTGATGATGAAGATGATGGTAGTTACTAATCTATTGATCTTTGACCATATGCTGATGTCAGGCAGCAGGCTAATGGCTTAACATACATTTTAAAAATTCTTAAAATTAACATGAGCATTAGGCATGATTACCACTATTTTACATCTAGAATAACAGTCTTAGAGAACTGAAGAAGATTAAGAAGGTAGGACATGGTGGGATTTGGATTATCACCAAACTATAGCCCAACAGCAAAATACATTCTCTATTTTTCTCTATTCAATTTTGTAAATAAAGTTTTATTGGAACACAGCTACGCCCATTTATTTATGTATTATCAATAACTCTTCCTGCCACAAGGGCTTAATTGAATACTGCTGTCAGAGACATTGTGACCCAGAAAACCTCAAATATTTATAATCTGGCCATCTATAGAAGACTTTTGTTAACCTCTGCTTTAAAATTTGGGTGATCTGATTTCAGAGCCCAAGGCCTAAATAAAAAAAAAAAAAACAATTATGGTGGTTCTTATATACTAAGTATCCACTAAATGAGTACTTACTTTGTTACTTCTATAGCTTAATGTATAGCTTCTCACAAAGCTCTTATCTGTAAGGTAGAAGTAATAAACATTCAACAAGTTAAACCATCATGACTGTGGAGATGTTGAAGAACTTAAACTGAAAAAAGAAACCCACTCTGAATGTTATGTCGTTCTGAGTGGGTGTTATTCTTGTTATTTATTACTATCTCTCATGTAATATAAATGAGAGAGCTTTCATTTTCATAGCAAAGTGCACTATTCAATTAAAGGGGTATTGTGAATTTCAGAGAATATGCAGGAACTCAATGAAAAAGATTTCACATACCAGAAAATTTCATACTTAAGAAACTTAAAAAAAAAATCTTCCTTATAAAAATACATAAAATATTGTGGAAATGTCACTGATAATAAAAAGTATTATGATCTGTGTTGTTAAAAGTATGTATAAGCAGATGTTATAATAGAAAAAAACACAAGGATTTATTTCTCATAATGAGAATATAATTAACTTACATCCTCTAACCGTCTTACCAGCAACAGAAAGAATGAGGTTATAGTTTCAACTCCACCGTATTTAGAACTTTTATTTCCATATGTTTTTCTGTTGATTTAGGAAATTACATGGCCTCTTCTTGTAAATGGCCATGGGTTTGTGTTACCTTGGAGCTTACAGAGCAGGCTCTGGCAGACTTTCAGCTTCTGCTGAAGAGATATTCTTGGAATTTCCTCTTACCAAACCCTATGTCATGGGTTGGTGAATGGGTGGTTTTTAGATTAGTTACCTCATGACATTTTATCCACTTCTCTTGGAATAGCTCTTTTTGAATAGAGATACAGTATATTTTAATTCTAGCAACATTTAGAAAATTCAAATAAGCATAAAGAAAAAAATTAATCTCATTTGTATTTGTACCTCCCATAGATAGCCACTGTTAAAAGTTTAGTTTGTCTTTGTAGCCTTCTGTATAATTGTATATATTTATAGCCTATCACCTTTCATAGATGTATATCAATATATATATAGTTATCATGAATCAATTCACAAATAGCTGGAAAGTCTCTGGAATCAAGTTTTTTTTAGGGGAATTCGAAAGCTGTATGGTCAACTTTCACATAGAAACTATGGTCTGCTGAGATTTTCTTTCTGACATAACAGCTCCTTCCCCACCCCCATGTAGTTTGCATCTACTTTCTGAATTTTAATCACTTATTTTTATGGGTCTTTGAAGTCCTCTAGCAAGAACATTTTTAGTAGAAAGATCCTTCCTTCCTTGCCACCTCAATATTTATTTATTTCTGGGGATGGAGCCCAGGGGTACTTAACCATTGAACCATATCCCCAACCCTTTTTATTTTGTATTTTGATACAGGTTTTAAGTTCCTTAGGGCCTTGCTAATTTGCTGAGGCTTGCCTTGAACTTGTGATCCTCCTGCTTCGGCCTCCTTAATTGCTGGGATTATAGGTGTGTGTTACTGCACCCAGCTCAATATTTATTTTTATCTAGAAAGAGTCCATCACGTAAATGTGTAAGTGGTTTTTCAAGTTATAGGAATGAAGCTAATGGTGAGAAGGGTATGGCAGGTTAAACAATCATGGCTTTTTTTGGATCAAAATATGCACATGTATGAGAAATAATTTCCAAGAGATTAGAGTTTTCTGGCTCCTTTTGAACTCATTCTCTCACATGCTATCACTGCTGCATCACTCTCTAGGTTGCTTAAAATGAGAACTCTATTTACTGTGTTCACTATTAAGATGTTAAGATCAAGTTCTCAAAAGCAGAGAGCTGGGTCCTTGGAGGATTTTGGTTCAATGACCAGTGTGTATAGAAAACATTCTTGGGTGATTTTCTGTTGGCAAACTTGAGACCTTTGTAAGTTTCATATCACTTTGGGAATTCTTTGGGATTGGATGTTTGAGGTCCATGTGACTAAGTAGACTATCACTGCATCATATTTAAAACCTAATTTCCCTTCCTCTCCCCCAGCCCAATGTGAAGGATCCCTGGCCTCACTCAGTGCTTATTCTCTTGTGTTACCAGTGCGGATCACCTTTTTCTCTTACTAGCAGTTGTCATTCATTTACTTACATTTTAGCTAACATAAGCTCTCAGAACAGCATCGTTTTCCTGATTTTCACCTGTCAGGGGTGCTGACAGCAAATCACAGCCAATTACATACCTTGGCCTTGAAACTGGAAAGTACAAGACCTTTTGGATGATTCTTTTCTTTGCTTCCTCTCTCAACCCCACTAACCAAACTGCTTTAAAGGTGAAATCAAGTTAGCATGGCTCCATTTGGCACAAAGCCTCCTGTCCTGTGTGCTCCAGGCACCTTCTGCTGTCTTGGTGAAGCATGCATTTGACAGTAATTGCAGGGGGATCTTTGCTCACTTTTCAGGGGAAGCGTCTTGTTCTTCCAGGGACTGCCTTACTGCCTGTTGGCTTGCAAAGGGGGAAAAGGAAGAAGCAGCTCTGATTCTCACACCCTGGAGAAATTAGTCAGTTGTCCCAATTCTTGAATGAGCATCAGGGGAAGCAGGAGAAGTGGTGGGATTCATGTCACCACATATTTATAAGGAGAAGTTTGGAGGTGCATCCAGTGGGGATGAGAGGGAGGGCTGGGGTGCTTCTGAACTCTCGTAAAATTCATGATCAATAAATTTATTTGCTAGCCAGATTGTTTATCAGCTTTTCTGAATGCTGCTTGCCCGGAGGAGTTAGTTACAATTTCTATGAGGCTGTTAGAAATAAAGAAGGCTGATTTAAAAAAAAAATTATCATGATACTTATGAAATACACTGGGGAGAGAAGACTAGAAAACTAGCATTATGGGCCAGCAGATTTTAAGTAGAGTATATTTTTAGAAGGATCTGGTGGCATGGTTGGTTCACTTGCACCAAGAATAGTTTAACTGGGTCTGTTCAGGATGGATTTGCAAGACACAAATGTTTGCTGTGGCACAGAGTGTCCTCAGAAGGTAAGGCTCTGAGATACAGACCAAGATGGTGAATACAGATGCATTTATTCTGCCATCTAAAGGAAACACTCATTGATGCCAAGGCCTTTCACTGTGAGGCCAAGTTCATCTTTCTGGGGAAAATAGAAGCTTTAACTCTGGACACTGAAGTTATGTTTCTGATTCATTATTTCTACATCTGTGTGGGCTGCTTTTCCATATGCAGTAAAGCAGATGAGGCTGAAATCAGAAGAAAAGGGGATAATGTGTTTCAAATATGGTGCACTGGTCTTTAGGCCTTATTATAATTGACCTGACCAATCCTTTTGAAATAGGTAACATAATTCTTATTTTGCACTCAAGAGAATGGAGGCTCAGAGACTTTAGGCAAGTTACTCTGTTAGCGCTGCTAATATAGTACAATCTGGTAATGGTATAGGGGGCCAAATCAGGTCTGCCTTGCTCAGCGTTTTGTCCCCTTTCCACAGGGTGACATGACATTTTGGAGCCGAATGATACTTTGAAAGAAGCAAATCCATCCTTTCTTCAAGGACAGCCTATTGAAATCTACTTCCATTAAAAAAATTAGACTCCCAAGAACTTAAAACCATAACTGTAGGGGAAATGGGTTTGCCATTTTGAGTGTTAGTCATTTAAAAAACATGTGGTTGGCATTCTTTGTGTGTAGAGCTACCTGGGGCCCTCATGTCTCCCCTATGGAGATTCCACCTGTCTTGACACTGTGGTTCTCAAACAGAAATGGATGAATCTCAACTTCTTGTCTCAAGCCCTACCTCTTGACAAATTCTAGTTTTATATTTTCAAACTTTCCTACTTATGTTCCACTGTACATCAACCTCCAAATATAACAATTCACAAATTGCAAGCATATGCTTGGAAATTTCCAATTAATATTCAGAACAACCCAGTGAACTGTTTTGTCTCTGTTTTATGAGGGGGACAAAAACAAGACCTTGATTCATACCTGTGGGGTGACATGGCTGGCCTGCAAATCACCGCCTTTCTCATTTCCCACTTAGGCCTCTCTCCAGGACAGAACCTTTATTCCTTCAAAACAGCACCCAGCGCTTGTGCAGAAAAGTTCTTCTCCTGCCTTGCACTTCTTTTATCTTCATTTTCATAGTCATTCAGACTCACTTTTGGAATTATCTATCTTGTTGCCTCAGTCTTATCTCAAACATCCTCTTTGCAGCATGATTTTTTTCTTTTCCTTTTTTTTAAATACTTCCTTTCATTTCAAAATTTCCCTAATTTAAGCAATGATTTGCATGCCCAGATTTTTATAATTTCCTAATTAATCTTCCTATCTCCTTTCTTGGTCAGTTTGATTCAGATAAATAAATACTTGAGTTCCACCATACACAGAGCACCATATTAAGGAATGTGAGAATTTTCCTTTCTCAGCTACCTTAAAAATAGTTACCAGATGAATACACTATTTCTAACCTATTTCTCTTGTTTTTGTCCCCTGAAGTCATTGACTGCTCATTCACACTGCATGGTATCTGCAGTTTTAGCCTAATGTTTGAGGCCTGCAGGTCTTCCCCAGTCTCCCTTTTGGCTTCCCCCTCCCCCTAGACATTTCTCAGCACAAGCTCTCTGTTCCCGTCCACAGTTCATGCACTGTCTTCTTACCTTTCCTTTCTCCTTGGTGAAGTCTATTTAAACTAGTTTAATTCACAGTAGTTTCTCTCTTCTTTTAATATAATGCATTAGTTGGATCTACAACAAGGAACTTTGTTTGGCATATTTTTCAATGAACAAAGACCAAAATCTTTGTCTTCAGAGTTAGTATTTGAGACAGGCAATAAACAACAAACATTAAAAATGAGGGAAATCATATAGTCTGTTTGATGATGGTTGGTACTATAGAACAAAAATAGAAGTTAGGAAGGAATTAGGAGTCCACATTTGAAGGCAGGCCAGTTGTGGGTTCAAATAAGTGAGACCCCCATGAAAAAGGCTCTTGAGCAAAGACCCTAACCCTAACCCTAACCCAGAGGAAGATTCCAGGTGGAACTAACTACTACTACCAAGGTTCTGAGGCTGCATAGTTTTGATACACTCAGCATTGGGTAGCCCAGAGAGGAGGGGTATGAGCAAGGTTAGGTAGTGGCAGGAGACAGGTCAGGCAGTGGTAGGGAGCCAGCACATAGGACACAGGAAGGCCAGATAAGTCCTGACATTACACCACTTGAAGTGAGGACTTGGGAGGATTTTGAATTCAGGAATTATAGGATATAACTTAAAATTGTCCTGGCTGCTAGTGGAGTATGTTTGAGGGGTACGAGGGTGGAAGCAGGAGGCTTAGCCAGGAGTTTCTTGCCGTAGGCAAGATGGTTTCCACTGAAGGTGTAGAAAGTGGAGGAGGTGAGAAAAATGTGGATTATGATATATTTTGAAAGAAGTGCCAACAGGATTTCTGATGGATTGGATGTGTGTGTGTGTGTGTGTGTGTGTGTGTGTGTGTGTAGGGGCTGTAAGAGAGAGAGAAGTCAATGCTGAATTAATGATTAAATCCTTGCTTGTCATTTACTTTGTATCACAAGTGTGGTAGCATTCAATTGTATATACACAAATAAATACCTCCTAGAAACTCATAAACTTGGAGATGAGGCATGCCATAAACTTATGTAAGCTAAATGGGAAGAGGTTGTATGTATAATCACAAGTTTCGAGTCCCTTAAAGATACTTTCAATTCGTTTAGCTTACCAATTTTGAATGTTGGTGGTTATTACGTCACAGAACTGCAATTAGAGCATTAATTGTAGTAGATGACTGTTCAGGCTCTGTTGGGAGACTGATGAAGTCAGACCTTAGTTCCAGTAATAATTTGCTGAGTGATCTTGAACAAGTTTTATAAGCTCTCTGTTTTGCTTATTTGTGAAATGATATCATAGTTTCTCATAGGGTTTACCATAGGATTAAATGAACTAATAAATATAAATTGTTTAGAACAATCCCTGGCACGTGCTAAGCCCTCAAGCAGTATTTACCATTTCTAAATAAGTGCTCAGTAAAAATTAGTTAAAAGAGAATTTTACATTTGGAGTGATTCCCTCCCACCAAATCCATAACTACCATTTCCAAAACCTATCAAGGTGCATGGTTAATACATGCATATAGTAAGGTCCCATAGTAAACATTGCTCTCTTTTGTTGATGGTTAAAAATAAAAATAAGAATTGTATTATGATCAGTCTGATTACCTGCCTTTCTAGAGGTGGCTGTGGTCAGCAACCCTTCTTGGGTACTTTTGATTGACAGAATGACAAACAGCATTTAAATAACACATAAAAAAGATCAGCATTTTCTTATTTTTTTTTTTAGTTTAAAATGTTGAATGTGTATTAAAATGAGAAAAATAATTTTCAGGATAGATATGACTTTCCTTGTACATAAAAGCAAGGAGATCACATCAAGGAGGGAATATTATTTTTTTGCCCAAATACAGGAAATTACTATTTTTCTCTCCATGTTTATATTTTGATACCTAATATCTTTTTTTTTCTCTTTCATGTGATTGTTCCTATTATCCCTCTTACTATCAGCAACTTATTTGGCCTCCAAATCCTACAAGGAGCAGTGTATTCCCACTGTGTAACTCCCACAGACTTCTTTAGTGTCAGAGGTGGTTTGAAGAGCAGCTTAATTCTGCCTTCATCGTGCTTGGTACTTCAGCGAGGCACTCAGGTTCTGTTTCAGCTCAGTATTCCTGATCCTATTCTGTACATTCTCAATGGCCGTGCAGACAGTGGCTGTCAATGAGTAACAGGTAAATATTGAACAGGGAAGCCCTTTTGATTAACTTTTCGGATCATTATTTGAAAGCAACGTGCAGTCAGAACAGCTCCATCACTCATGATCATAGCATGCGGCATGGGGTCAGAGCATCAAGCTGTGGTTTGGAAAGCTGAGGTTGCATTCTTTGTTCTGTACCTGGGTCTGTATTCATGTAGTGCTGGACTAGTTATAGCTATCCAAAGAGCAAAATGAGGACTATTTAGCAGTATGAATGCAAAATTTTTAAAATGGCAAAGCACAAAAATGCTTAGGGGGGATTCTGTACTATGTAGGTATAAATATATTAAAGAACATTTATGATAACTTTTTGAAGTGTCTAATAATATGGATGCTGTTACTGTTGTTCAGGTTCAAAAGTCTTTTTCTGATGTGGAATAAAGACAGTTACATCAAACTGGAAGTATGTTTTTAGTCTTATTAATGTGTGCTTGAAAGAACTGTTTTCCTAGGTTTGGTCTTTACCACTTATTGGGTACAACTTACCCATATGACACTTGTACTCAGAAGGATTGTCTACAGTTGACTTGCTGTTAAGTGATTCTGACCCAGCCATTGAACCTTCTTGAGAAATTAATGCTTTATCATTTGTAACAACACTATCACCATCATTTATTAGTATTTTGAGATCCATAAAGGAATATGCATGGAACTTGGTAAAAAGACATGGGGCTGCATAGAAAAAGACTGCTTTCTGTTCTCAAGAAGCATTTATAGGGCTGCAGTTGTGACTCAGTGGCTGTGACTCAGTGGTAGTGCACTTGTTTGGCATGTGTGAGGCACTGGATTCGATTCTCAGCACCACATATAAATAAATAAAATAAAGGTCTATCAAAAACTAAAAGAAATTAAAAAGAAGCATTTCTAGGTCAACATTTACATGGTCATAAACAAGAAACAAACCATGATTAGGTTGGTATGCATTGCATTTTTAGTAGAGACTCTAGTTGGTGGTCAAATAGGCAATTTCAAAATGATTTCATAAGCTAAACATTTTAGAATAAACCTTCTAGTTGAGACTTAATTGCATTGAGTTGTAGAAATAATATTTAGAAAACCACAGGTAATAATTAGGATCATTAAAGCAACCAATAAGAGTAGTGCAAATCTCCTTCATAGTCACATTCTAGAGCAGAAGATAAAAAGGTAGGCATTTTATGACACTTTAAATGTATAATTAGAGCATTGTTAATTTGCTTATTAGATGTATTAATGCCATTGTTACTTACTGTTTAGCATATACAAACCACAAAAATGACAAAAATCTGTATATAGCATGCTGGATGGAATCTTAATTTTGTGTAAGTATTAAAACCAAAATAGCCTAGTCAAAAATAGCTTCAAAATAAAAAAAACAATAGTTTTATTCTGAAAATTATTTGAATGAAGATATATAAGTGGTTATGCTTATTAGAGCTGTAAATTACTTGTTTACCACATGTTTGAGGAAGACATTTTGTATTGGCATCATTTTAGAAGAGTTTCAATTTTGCTTTAAAACCGTGGCAAATATTAACATTCTGAATCTTTAATTGTAATATTTCTGGTATAATTGATGAGAATCAACCCCACCCCATCAAAAAGAGAGCTTCAAATTTCATTAAAATTAGAAATCACTGTATTAGGGGTTGGGGTGCTGACTGTAGCTCATGGGAACTCTTGCCTAGCATGTGTGAGGTACTGGGTTCAATTCTCAGCACCATATATAAATAAATAAAATCAAGGTCTATCAACAACTAAAAAAAAATTGAATAAAAAAGAAGTCACTGTATTACATTTTGAAATTTAGATAAACCTATAATGTGAACATGAAAAACATGATAATTCAAAAATGTAATTTACCAAACATAAAGTGTTCTTTATAATATAAATGCACTGACAGCTTACACCACTTCAAGAGCAACGTGGACTGCTGTGCTTCTCTCTTTCCCTAGGGGACCCAGGATCTAATTTGGATTAGGTTCCAAGTGAACATGTGTTCGGTGGACTCATCCTAACCCTGAATGGATATTTCACCAAACCCCAAAACTAGAACATAATTTGACATAAATCGTTGTTTAGAATTAAAATAGCAGGTTTGCTGTGGGTCAGGATGGAATTGGCAGGGCTGAATGGGAACATTCTCAGATGGCCTGGTGGCTAGCAGAGCCAGTACTTTTAGGCCTTTGGTTTTTTTGAAATTATGGGTAATTAATTCAATGCATAATCTCTCTGTCTGGAACAGGAACTTAGTATCAGTTTCCTTTTGTGTAGACTTATTTGTGACCTATAATTTTATTGCTATTTCATCTTTAAGAAAAAAAATTAGCTTTTAAAGTTTTCTAATTTTTTTTGATATAAAAATATACTTCGTGTATTATGTTTATATTCTTAATAGGAAATATTCAGAATGAATTAGTGAAGCAGTATTTAAACAATGGTTACACCACTGATGGCTTGAATAATCCATTTTGGTCACTGGATAGTATGGTAAAGCTTTGTTTGGGGAAAGTAAAATATATTAGGGGAGGGTATGATAGTTTTGAAAGTTCTTTGGCTCCAATCAGGAGCAAATAGTTATTTGTCAAGGAAATATTTGTCATGTCTTTATGAGACGTTATAGATATCCCAAATCTTAAGGAGTTTGTAATCTAACAGGGATTGGAAATAGCACATTGAATAATGTTTTTCATTAGTGAATGCTGACTAGTGAATGCCTGGGTGTTCCATGGTAAACAGGATATTCGGAGTTCCTATAGCATGGGTTTTATATTCAGTCAAGGGCGTCAGACACTATGTAGATACAAGCTGGTTTTTAAAAGTTAGTGCTCTATAGTATGAAAGAGATTGAATCAGGGCAAGGGGATGGAGAGTGACAGATGATACAAGATAGGGCATGTGAAATGCCCCAAGACTGCCCTAAGTCTCACGGTTCTCTGCATATCCAAAAGGGAAAAATTGTCTGTGGTTGTGGGGGAATTTAGGAACTCTTTGTGAAGAAGGTGGATCTTGATGCAGAACCCCAAAGGATAGGAATGATCCAACCATGTTTGCATATGACAAACAGCGGATACACACTGTAGTCTCCATACAGGCTTGACTAGACAGGGGTAAGGCTGAAGGGACTTGAAGAAGAAGAAGAGGGAAATTTGGATTTGGTACTTTATATAGTTTAAACATGCTGACATGTTTGGGTCACAAAAATGGAATATGTGAGATGTTTTTTCCTAGCCCCTGTGTTTATAGGGAGTAAATGAGAGAGGTGCCAACTGACAGACTGTATGATAGTTACAAAGTAGAGAGACTGTAAAATCTGTGTAAGCATGGTCTATTTCAAAATTTATTTAAAGACTACTATGGGAACATGGCATGGGGTAGAGGGATCATGTCATCTGACTTACAAAAGTAACTTGTAGACTGGCAGGTTTCTGAGCCACTAGTCCAGGTCCAATGTACTGGCTGTGGTTTATCTATTTCTTCAGTGGGATTCAATCTGGATAACACATTTTAAAAGTGTACATATTGCACCCTGGCATATACCTGTAATTCCATCTACTCAGGAGACTTAGGAAGGAGGGTTGCAAGTTCAAAGCCAGCCAGGGCAACTTTGTGAGACCCTGTCTCAAAATAAAAAGGGGTGGAGCTGGAAGTGTAGCTCAGAGGTAGAACATTCTCCTTCATGAGATGGCAAATATCCTTGGGCTTCAATAGACAGCCAAAACTGGTTCCATGGATCGACTGATTATTATGACATATCCAACAGTTTATTCATATCTTGGTATATAAGAAACAAGTGCATGTTAATGTTATAGGAACAGTATGTAAGCTAGTGATCATTAAATGGATGACCCTCAGCTCTACATTTGTTTGTAAGTGCTGCCTGTGTGTCAAGGTCCAATCCAGCACTATACTCAGGTGATACTCTGGGTGATGGTGCGGGAATGACATGTCATTTTTTAAAAATTTTTATTTTTTTTAGTTGTATATGGACACTTATTTATTTTTTTGTATTTCTATTTGGTGCTGAGGATTGAACCCAGTGCCTCACACGTTCCAGGCAAGCATTCTATTGCTGCACCATAGCCCTAGCCCACAACATGTCATTTCTTAAAGAGATCACTGCATGAGAACTATGTAGATGGGTTTGCTAATGACAGAACCAACTTGTATGATTAGTATTCATTTTTTGACTACCACCATATTGACAGGAGGTTTTTCATAAAGTTCTTCTGATCTGTTGTTTATAAACTTAGAGATTCACACTCATTAACTTGATTCCTACTCCCATACAAACAAAACAGAGAAAGAAAGAAAATCTTACTTTAATCATCATTTCCTTAGAACTTGTAATTGAAATACTCTGTTTTCTGCTCCAATATATAAGCCCCACTTGAGAGATGTGCTGTTGTATAGCAAGTGAGTTTTTATCTTGCAGATCATAAGAGTATTTTGATTATTGGGATATCAGAATCCCAGGTCTAACCCAGTTTTTATAGAATTCTGACTTAAATATTGTAAGGCTTTTGTGAATAAGGCTCATGCTTATTGCACTGATTGCTGTATTCAGTGTTTGATTTTTGAAAAGTTTCCGGGCTATGGGTAATTTTATAGGGTCTTTCTACTTTCTTCATCAAGTTAGGTGAATTTTAAGAATGTGAATGTGAGTATCCCTGAAGGGAATTTGACTTAGCAGTATATGATATGTCCTAGCATGCATAATTTTAAAGCATTTTGGTTCCTTTGGTAATTCATATTTTGCTTTTAATTTAATATGTATTATTATAATGTTCTTCATGACCTTTGTTTCTGAGGTGTGTCCTACACATGCAGCCTCTTTTGTAATCTCTGGTCATCAATCACTACAACATAACTAAAGCTCAGTCCTCTTAGCTGAGCTTGCCATAGGATGTTTGGTCACCCCAAAGGCATCTGGAAGATGTTTGAACAAGCTTGATAGCTTTTTCTATTAGTCAATAGAAAGAAACATTAAACATTTCATCCTTTATGCTAAATATTAGTCTACTGAGCTGGTGAGAGGAGAACTTATGATCAGAAATTAATTTAATGTCTATAAAATATATTTTAAGGCAGGTAATGATATAATGAATGCTAATACAGAATTTAGTAAATCTTTTCCAAACTGCATTCTCAGAGTCCTTAAGCATATATATTTTGTTTAAGCTCTAACATTTTAAGGTTTTAAGATTTAAGAGGTTTTGTTTTTTGGTAGAATCAGAGATTGAATTGAATTAAGAATTATACGTTTAAAATCATTCACAATTCTGAACTGAGAATGTGGTCAATTGTACAATTCTTGCTTAGAATGTGTGAGGCCCTAGGTGTAATGCCCAGCATCAAAAGAAAAAAAGAAAAAATCACGGTTCCATTTCCATAATAATCAGAATTGGCCTTTAAAATCCTTAGCCTGTTAAACTATCATATGATTATTATAAATAATACATGTTTTTTACATTTCCCATAATTAGTTGTCACCAGACTCGTAATACCATTAATTATTTTAGGGGAAAAATCAAAGAAACTTTCTGTCACTACCACTCGGTAGTCCTCTCAAAAAATTCTGAAAAAAAAGGTCTTAATTTTTTTGTAATCAGACAATGTATAATGATCAGCATTTTTATAAGAAAAAATAAGACCTCATACCCCAAGGAAAAAAGTATAGGAGAATTGCCCTGTTGCTTAGAATATTGCATGGGAGATCTTGTGTTATGGTAAAAAGCCTCTTGTTGAAAAGCCACCTGATACCCTGGATCTGGGTGACTTGATTTTCCTACGTTACCAATTCTATAAAGAAGAGTAGAGGCTTCCTGAGAGTTGATTAAATGGAGATTAGAATCATTTGCTAGGTTATTTTATGGTATTTGTTCACAATATTTACCTTCCTAAATTGATTCAGCATAATCCTTTACAGCAGCATCCCTTCCCTCATTTCTGGAAGACATATAGATAATGTAGCACTTATATGGAGGCTTACATGTCACTAAAAAACTGATTTTTGCCTTAGTTCACTGGAGCAGCAAGATTATATTAACATAGACTTTGGGACATTTGTGTTCCCATAGGGTACAGAGTATAGCTGATATGACATGACTTTCCTTCAACAGTTGTTTTAACAAGATAGCCTTCATATACAATATACTGAGCTGAAAGGCATAACCGAGTAATGTTAGCAAGAAATACTGTTGGCAAAATTCTTGACTTTCATCTTTATCTGATTAATCCAAAGCAATGTGATACTTACAAGAAAGTATTTTCAACTGAATATATATGATAGAATATTTATTTCTTTTAAACGTCTATAACTTCACAAGAACTATTTTTGGAGTGTGAGATTTTTATTCTACAGAAATTTTTCTGCTTTCATTACAAATCGCATGTAGAAAAATATCCAGATGGGTTTGTTCCCCAGTGCTGGGGAAAAAAAAAGCCAGGACTTTGGAGGCAAGATGCTATAAATTCATATGATAACATGATGAGCACTGTTCTAGGCACTGTGGATACCATAGCAGACAAACTGGGAAAGGTATGGGCACTTACGGTGTTTACATTCCTTTTGGGTAGCAGACAGTATGCAAATGGACCAATGATAGAAAACTAAGAAGGTGGTAGTTGCTATGGAAATAACAATGAGCAGAAAAGTGCCTGACATGGTGGTGCATGCCTCTGTTCCAGCTATTCAGAGGCTGAGGTAGGAGGATTATAAAGTTGAGACCACCCTCTAGAACTGAGCAAGACCCTGTCTCAAAATAAAATGTAAAGGGATGGGAGTTAACTCAGTGCATGAAGCCCTGGGTTCAATCCCCAGTACCATGCAAAAAACAAAAACAAACAAACGAATCAAAACCTCCAAAACAAAATGAAAAAGGCAGGAAAGTAGGCTAGGGAGATCAAGAGGTTGGGATAGGATTCCTAGTTCTAAATGGAATGTCCAGAAAAGGCCTTCCTGAAAAGGTGATTATGGACCAAGTCCTGAGGAAGGGGCTGGAGGAAGCTAAAAGAATATGCCTTGGATGGGTCATTTGGAATATCTTAGTCCCTGGCAGTGACTCTGTGTTGTCAGTGCTTGCTCTCTCCAGAGGAGCTCTTTCCTGTTTCCTGTATTTCTCTGTAGTGACTTACAGTCTATTTTATGTTTATATTCTACTTTGGTGGGAAGGGGATGTACTCTGTAGAGCACTGAGCTTATTGGCTGAAAGGTGCTGTGAACTTTTTTTTTAAAGAAAGCATAAAATGAAGCTTCCAAATATTTAAAATTGCACCTTATCAAGAAATTGGTTTTTGTAAATGTTTAAAAGTGTGAAAGAAAGTGTTTCCACTCTAAAAAGGGTATTCTTACTAATTTACTAATTAACACTTTTCTTCTGCTTAGCACTTTACAGGACCTGATTTAATTACAGTTTCTAGTCCCGTAAATAGTGTTTTAAAGTGAGTCAGTGTTGCTTTGCTCATAATATTGCAGATAACTTTTTTTTTTTGCTCCTTTTGGCTTTAGGCAATAGAAATTATTTTCACTGCCAGAATATTTATTGAAAATACATGTAGCTGTTACTGTTATGTGCAGGATGGAGCTGTGGATCATCAGGAATATGTTAGATGGGCATTTGCTTTACAGTCCTCAGGAAAGAGTTAATTGAATCCTTTTTTTTTTTTTTTTTTTTTTTTTTAGTAATATGCAAGTAATTTTGTTTTTACTCAGGACTTAGAAATAAAATGAAAGAAACACAAATTCTCCTTTTCATTCCAAGTTTGGAGACTATTTGAACTGGCTACTGAAATACTGAGAAGAGTCCTTTTCTGGTATATTACCATCTCTGGTAATAATTAATTTAGAATTGTTCGGTAGTGTATGCATTTGTTTTTATTTTTATGTGGTGCTGGGAATTAAACCTAGTGCCTTACACATGCTAGGCAAGCACTCTACCACTTAGCTACAACCCCGGCCCAAGGTTAGATTTTTTTTTTAAATTAAATTATTTATTTATTCTAATTTGTTATACATGATGGCAGGGTGCAATTCGTTTTATATCACACATATAGAGCACAACTTTTCAAGTCACTGATTGTACACAAAGTATTTTCACACCATTCGTGTCTTCATACATGTACTTAGGGTAATGATATCTAACTCATTCCACCATCATTCCTACCTCCTTTGCCCTCCCTCCCCTTTGCCCTATCTAAAGCTCCTCTATTCCTCCCATGCTCCCTACCATTGCCATTATGAGTCAGCATCCTCATATCAAAGAAAACATTTGGCCTTTGGTTTTGGGGGACTGGCTTGCTTCACTTAGCATTATATTCTCTAACTCCATCCATTTACCTTCAAATGTCATGATTTTATTCTCTCTTAATGCTGAGTAATGTTCCATTGTGTATATATACCAAAGTTTCTCTATCCATTTGTCTGCTGAAGGGCATCTGTGTTGGTTCCACAATTTGACTATTGTGAATTGTGCTGCTATAAACATTGATATGTCCGTGTCCCTGTAGTATGCTGTTTTTAAGTCCTTTGGGTATAAACCAAGGAGTGGGATAGCTGGGTCAAATGGTAGTTCCATTCCAAGTTTTCCAAGGACTCTGCATACTGTTTTCCAGAGTAGTTGCACTAATATTGCAGTCCCACCAGCAATGTATGAGTGTGCCTTTCCCCCCACATCTGTGCCAACACTTATTGTTGTTTGTATTCTTGATAGCTGCCATTGTGACTGGAGTGAGAGGAAATCTTAGAGTAGTTTTGATTTGCATTTCTCTAATTGCTAGAGCTGTTGAACATTTGATCATTTTTCTCTTTGAATAAAATAGCCTTACAGTAACACAATTGATATAATATTAAGTCTATTCTTATTTAAGGTGGACTAGAAGAAATTCTTAGATAGGAAACTATATTTCTTAGCATGGCTTACTTCCTGAGGGAATTTACATGGAAATAGAGGGAACGAGTTTCTTGCTGACACAAATATGCAGTGTCACAATTCTTATGTTTCTGTACATTTTTAGACAATAAATTATTTTAGGATAAGGGTTTATCTCACAAAGTTAATCAGAAAATAATTGGGAACCACTTAAACCAATATTTCCAATAAATTATTTGAGATGTCTAGAATTACATTTCCAAATATAAATGTATAACTGCTATTTTACTGATAATATCTCTCTTCTCTGTGAGTCTAAACTCCAATTTGCCTGTGCCAGAATTGCGCATGCATGTTCAGACATACAGTATTAGACAGATTAAAAACTAGATTAGATTGTTTGTTTCTGTGCCTACTTGGGGGTTATTTTCAGTACTGTCCTTCATTGAAGGGTAAAACAGTTATTTATACAGAAAATGCTTTCTTTTTCTTTCTTTTTTTTTTGCATTTCTGGGAATTGAACTTAGGCCCTTGCACATGTAAAGCAAGCACATCATCACTGAGCTATATCCCAGCCCTTTTTAATTTTGAATCAGATCCTCACTAAATTGCCAATGCTGGATTTGAATTTGCAATCCTCCTGCCTCAGCCTCATGATTCACTGGGATAACAGGAGTGTGCCATTCTACGCAACAGAAAATGCTTTCCTTTAATTATCATTTCCCTTCTCCTTCCAAAATAGAACACACTCTCTTACAGATTCACTAGCTTGAATCCTTGAATTGTACTTTTTATTATAAGTATTCAGATGCTGTATTCTTCCTATGCTTAGCACTGTTAGGCTATGAAAGCTTATACAAATTTAAAAATGTTTCTCTTCGATCATAAAAATAATGTATAGTGTTATTGGGGAAAGATTTAGAATCAAGTGGTTTTGGACTGGGTACAGTTCTACCTGATGATTTTTTTTTAAAGATAAACAAAGCAAGGCCCAAATATTTAAGATATTTAAGAGTATCTTAAGGAGTAGCAGATAGGGGAATAAGTGTGCAATTAAGTGCAACAATGAGTATTCCCACCAAAACAAACAAACAAACAAAAACAAAACAAAACAAACAACAGTACAGTTCAGAGAAGGTAATTTGAAAAAAAGCTAAAGAAACTCTCTAGAAGAAAACAGTTGAGTTCATGCAGAAGTGTTGGGGCTTGGAGTAAACATTTGAGGTGAGAGAAACTCGTGAGGCAGAATCAGGCATCTCCTGTGACTTCCTAACATAAATTGTAAGAGCTGGAAGAAGAGGTTGCAAGCAGGAGCCCATCAAGAGGCTGTTGCAATATTTGGAGTAGTACTGAAGATTGAACCTGGGGCCATACCTATGTCAGGCAAAGACTCTATCACTGAGCTACACCTCCAACCCCTTACAATCTTTAAAAGGTTAATTTTGTTCTTTGGTAATAGTTGCTCAGGAAAGAGAATGTTATCCTTTCTTTTTTACCTGCTTTCTCTGTCTGAATACTATTTCCTAGAGTAGTTTTCATAGGCTGTTATTAAGTGTCATTTCAAAAATGGCTTAGGTGGTTTGGTAAACTCTGGGTTAAGTTCCTAATGGGATTCTTTATCATTAATATACATCATTAACAAGTGGTCAGACACTGTGAAATTACTGTAGGGAACTCTCTGCCATAGCATCTTCCTATAATACCTTTGTCCACAAAACTGTTACCTTAAAGCTTTACATCAAAGAAACTAGTGTTACTTGGAACATACTTTGCAAATGGCAGATGAGAAACCACAACTCTCATTTCAAGAACTTGGAAAATAAAAACACAAAGCAGTCAGTGTAGACCTATAGAATAGAAATATCTACATGGTTCAAGAGAGAGGAAAAGAGGCCAACTTTTTCCCCCAGCTTATTCTCATTACTGTACTTATATCTGCTGCCAAACAGGAAGAGCTGATCCAAGTCTAATTTTAGCATGCCACCTTGCATTGCTATAGGAGTAGTTCCCACATCCTGCAAAGAGATTATTTTGTGTAAATAGAGACTTTTCCTACTTTACCGAGTGAGAAGGAATCATTAACACTCTCACCCTCTGAAAAACCTTGTAGCCCATTTATACAGCCTTTGCATTCTGAAGATGATATCAGCAAACTTTTAGAACCACTGGTTTAACTCTTTTGCACTCATAATTTAAACTGGATCAAACATAGTTGCTGTCCAGGATTAATGGACAGCATTAATCTGTCTCTCTCATCGTCTTTATTCATGGGAACTGGACAGCTCTTGCTGTCTAGTTGCGGCCAAGGGGAACCACTTCTTCCACATCTGGGTGTACACGAATCAGTTTGTATTGAACCACTTTGTATGACAATCCTTGGGGCACACTTGTGTATTTTGGATTATTTTGGTTCTAGCAAAATGGAATGCTCTGGAGGGCAAACTAACATTGTTACCTAAGGCTGATTTATAGGACTTTTTCCTGAACAGCCGAACTTGCAATGATTTCTCTTTAAAGATTTATTAAAAGATCAATTGTCCCCAATGATTGGTCATGCCAGTGAGAAATAAGCACTGTTAAAGCATCCATAGAAAGGAGAATTGTGTTATAAACACAGTTGGTACTCGGTGAATAGTGTTTACTTACTGGCCCAAAGAGAATCAAGGTAAACCCAACGAGAATTGGGAAATAAGCCTAACTCAAAGTTTAAAATGGATTCTCATTTGTGTTCCTTGAAATAATTACATTTATGAGAAAAACCTTGTTCTGTTTGCTAAAGAAACACTTAAGACCTTGTTTGAAAAGAAGCAATGGGAAGGTATAAAAGGATGGAGGTTTTTTTTTTTTTAAAGGATAAAGCTACTTGACTTTGGAAGGCCATTAAGACTTTGTTTATGAAAATTCATGTTTTCTGTAGATTTTTTTGAAACTTGATTTAAAAGAACTTTCCAGACATTATCGAGTTTAAATGTGTATCCCTTTTTGTTATTCTTGTTTCGGTATATTCTAACACTTGTGCTTTACTATGTAGATATGACACGCCTTTCTTATAAATTTTATCCTGTAAAGCATATAAGACAGGAATGAATTGTATTTATCAGAATTGCATTATACAGAACTTAGCACTAGGGGCTGGGGTTGTGGCTCAGTGGTAGAGCACTTGCCTAGCACAGGCGAGGCCCTGGGTTCAATCCTCAGCACCACATAAAAATAAATAAATTAATTAAAGATATTGTATCCAACTACAACTAAAAATTAAATATTAAAAAAAAAGAACTTAGCACTAGACCTCAAATAGGAAGTTGCCGAGGAACCAGCTTCTTCGGATAGAAAAAACAAGCAGTGATTAGAAACATCAGCTTGGGGGCTAACTTTCTTTAAAATCTCAGCCCTGTCACCCATTGCCTTGAATCTCAGCTTGTTTCTTCAAGTAATAATGCCTGCCCTCTGGAGCGTCATGAGGTTTTATTGTTGTGTTGTATTTACATACAGCACAATATGTGACTTTTAATACTCTGTTAACTGTAGCTTTTATTATTCCAAGTGACTCTGCCTTCACTTTCTGACAGCAGTGGAAGAGATTAACTATTGATGTCATCATGTGAGAGCAGAGGTGACAAAACGTGTCTGTAATGTCCACCTCAATCTGACCAAAAGTAGTTGAAATATTGGCAACTAAGCAGGTCTCAACCCAGATAAGGAGAGTGGTGTTCTTGAGCTGTGGGGACGATGAGTCTTTAGTTCTTAACCCGTCTATCCTGCTAGGCTTCACATGCTGTAGGTTGACTTTCATTTCATTCTTGTTCTGTTTGCTAAAGAAAAACTTAAGACCTTGTTTGAAAAGAAGGGACCCAGCAATGGGAAGGTATAAAAGGATGGAGTTTTTTTTTTTTTTTTTTTTAAAAGGATAAAGCTACTTGACTTTGGAAGGCCATTAAGACTTTGTTTATAAAATATTGTTTCAGAAGGAGGCAGGGATGGAACTTTCTATTGCTTCTGAAGGAAATAGTTCAGGAAAAAGGGGTGCAGGTTTTAGTTGAAACAAACTGTGATGTATTTTATTTTAGAATCTTAATCACTTTTTAAACTATAAGTCATCTTCTCAGAGAAAGTTGCTTGGTACGGATTTTAGGAACCTCTGTTGCATTATACAGAACTTAGCACTAGACCTCAAATAGGAAGTTGCTGAGGAACTTCTTCAGATAGGCAAAACAAGTTTTAAAGGCCATCTGGTTTTATTCCTTAGTGCATTCCTGGGCTGGGCTCCCCAAGGAGGAGGTACAATAGGAAGCCCTGGGTGAGGATGTCCATTTGTCTTGTTTCTCTGCCCACAGAGTTGAGCAAGGAGTCCATATTCCTTTCTTCTCCTAGAAGACCCCTGAAAGTCTGGAGAGCTGGAGTTAATGCTGTCATTTCCTTGACCAGCTCATCTTTAGTAATTCAGCATTGACAGCTTATTCTCAGGGTACTCCCAAGTAAGAAATTTTGGGATTTGATGTTTCTGTCACAATAGGACAGATATTTTCTCAGATATTAAAGCTTTAGAAAAGTATAGCCAGAAAAGTGGGGTCTTTGGTATACTCACATCACTAAAAATAAAAGTTCATTTATTCTCAATCATGATATAGAAATGACTTTGGTTTGAATTCTACCAACCACCATGAATTTTAATTAATTTCTGTTACCAATCACTTTTAGTTATTCAAATTCATAGAGCACATAACTATGAGACAATCTCAGAATTCTCTCTACCTTATATGCTTGCATCTGTATTTAGTACAGATTGGTAAGCAATCATGTGAACCTCCTAGTTTCATGGGAATTTCTCTGGGATCATTCAAGAGCCAGGCACACATCTGAGTGAGGATACCATTTCTCTAGAAATCAATCAAACCTATTACAAGAAGACCTCAGTTTAGAAATGGCCTATGTTCTGTTAGGAGGTTAGTGACTATGACTCATAAACGAATTTTCCCACAAAATAGTTATAAGTGGCAGGTAGGCCAACCCATTAAAAAAATAATAAAAGATTCTTCAACACTTCCTAAATGTGGAGTTCCTTTAGGCAAGCAGATCCTACAAAACCTCTGCCTAAGCTTTGGACTGTGCAGGAAGGGAGGGGTACAGAAAAGAAGGAAGACACTTGAAGTTACTTTGAGTATAGAGAGGGAATAGCTAGTCTTGTAGTGAAATTAAACATGAAAGCAAAACCATATCTAGTACCAATGGAAACTGCACTCCTATGGGATGGTGTCTAGTAAACTGATGGTGTTTATTCCTCAAGAGGATCCAAGTCTAAATAGTACTAAGAAAACAAAACAGTTATCTTTTTAAAAAACATTTATTTTTTAGTTGTGAGTGGACACACTACCTTTATTTCATTTTTACATGGTGCTGAGGATGGAACCCAGTTCCTCATGCATGCTAAGCAAGCGCTCTACTTCTGAGCCACAACTCCAGCCCCCAAACAATTATCTTGATGGTGATAGCTTTGGCACAGGATATTAAAAAGTATTGGCATTTACTAGGACATAACACTACTAGCAAAGTTGAAGATTGCCCTCACTCAGGAGGGTCTTTTACATCTCTTCTGTTTTTTTTTTTTTTTTCCTTGTGATGCTGGGGATTGAACCCAGGGCCTTGTGCCAACTGAGCTATATCCTCAGGCCCATTTTATAGATCTTCTATAGTTAGTTCTTCTACAACTTCTTTACTATGTAAAAAGTGCACATAAATATGAAAATCATCTTGTGCTGTCTTCTTGGGTATTATGACCTATGAGCTATGTCTGTTTCAAGGTAATTATTATATTCCATTTCTTTCCTATGATGAGGAAGGAGGATGACAAAACATTATTTGAAACTGCAAAAAGAAACTCTATAGACAGTAGTGCTTTTCGTTATTAACATCATTTCCTTGTTCACTTACAGTTCACTTAACCTCATTTAAAATGTGAAACATTTGGAATGTGAAATATCTAAAATGTGCTGCCCTGGCAGAGGATATAAGCAGGAAGAAAAGAGTAATTCTTTTTTCTCAATCAGCTAATTATGCTATAAAGCTCCCTTACCCCCAAAAGAATGATACTCTCCCTCAGAAGGGAAGGCTTCATTGGCCATTCTTGGAAACTCAATGGAATGCTTGATTTGCCCATAAACATGGAAAACATCCATTCTCTTTCCCCATGGAATGATTCATCCATAGTGGGCCCAGTGGGCAAGTCTTGTGATTAAACCAAAAGGTTTGTGGATCTTTAATGCAGGAAGAATCCCTTTTCTTTGCTAGCAGATTTGTGCCATAGAAACTGAACTCTTAAAATATTAAGCATGCAATTTTTCTTGTGAAAAGACATTTTATGTTGATATTGTTTCATTTTTTTAATATAGTAAAATACAACCACTAGCACTGGAATGTGAGAACACATTTTGAACTGAATTCATTATCTTTTATTTTAGATTTATGTTGAAGTATTATTACGATTGAAAGTATTATAGTTACTTTCATGTGAGTTAAAACTCAGCTGTAACAATTCATTGACTAAATATTATGATGGTAGTCAACTTTCAGTTGGAAGTGTTAATTATTCACCTCATAGTACACTCATAAAAAAGATTTACCAACAGTCTCTTAGGAGTAGAAAGCATATTGTCTCTTGGCATATTTTACAAACATGTTTTCCCTACACTCCTGGTGCAAGGTTATTATACTTTCTCTTCTGTGACACTCAAAAGACTATAGATACTGGCACAGAATCAGACGCGTCCTTGTATGTTAAAAAATGATGTGTGTTTTTCTTCAACTTAATGGGCATTGGGGGCTTTAGTTGGTCATGTGGGTTAAAGAACACCCTTATTAAATGATTACAAAGAAATGTTTTTGCATGTATCTGTTATGCAAACGTTCTGTGTTTTTATTTAGTGGTCATTTTCCTTGTATTCTTCTAATAATTTACAACTCAAAAGGTCAAAAAATTTTTAAATTGTATTTATATAAGATGATTTATTTTATGACAGTAAAATTACAGGTGAACTTTTTTTCCCTTTATAATTTAGTATTTTGGATACTGTTATGAATTTCTAATCCAGGGATGGGGCCGGGGCTTGGTGTCAGTTGTCTTAGGATAGTCATGCTGCAGTTAGATCTAAGTTCATGCTAGAGACAAAAATCAAGTATAAAACATTTTCGTTGCATCATGTCACCCTTTTCTTTTCTTGGCTCCCAAACTTACATTTTTTTCCCTTGGAGTTTCATTATTTAGTTGCTGCTTCCCAGTTATTTAGCAAATTCTTCTATAGCTAATATCTTTTTTCACTTGTTTATACTAGATGATAATCATAGTGAACCTTTTTTAATGCATTTTTGTCCCTTTTACAAGAATAACCTTAACAAAGAAGAGGTTATTGATTGATTGATTTTCAAAAATTTCTTTGTTTTAAAATGAGCATATTACCTGATTAAAAGCTTTTATTTTTGTCTTGTAAATTTCCTTTCTTAATGAATCAAATTTACTTTTTTCCCTACCTTTTAAACATCTCCTTCCCATGTTTTATCATGGTCTGAAATCTGCTACATATATACTTTTGATTTTCTCCCTTTCTTTTGTTAGTATTACAGGATTATGTGTGCCCCCCCACCTGCCAGTTTTTCTTTCTTTCTTTTGGTATAGCTACCTTTTTGTGTGAGTCAGTTTAGTTTGTCATTCATTTATTGTTTCATATAGGACCCTGTCAGTCTGCTAATTCCCTCAGTTATACTTCAGCTACCTTTTTTCTTTGTGTGCCTAAGTGATATAAGTTCCAAATAGAATATGGTGATTCCTAGGCCACTGGGTCAGGTTGGAGCTAAGGATCATCTTATAAGCACCGATAGGGCAGTAGGCACTGGTGTAATTGCCATAGGACCAGTATACAAACAGACTTTTTTTCTAGATTAATATCCCATTGTCCTATTTATGTTAGTTCCTGTGATAACTTCTTTATTTTATTTTTTTATTCTAATTTGTTATATACGAAAGAAGAATGCATTACAGAGCACATTTTTTATATCTCTGGTTGTATACAAACTGATAACTTCTAAAATCAGGGTTTGACACTTTCTGTGGGTACCCCCTTGCTTCGGGAAGCATCACAATATACTTAATGATGTTTGTTACTGATTTAGGGTTTTCTCAAGTTACAGTTTCAGTTGTAAAGAAAAAAGGGACAGAATTTAACGGATCAGTAATTTATACAAAGAATGAAAGCAAATAAATATTGTCAAGTACAGTGCCTTAAAATCTGTGATATGGAGGTTTAAGTCCTTTAACCGCTTTGAATCAAGTACCCTTTACTCTGATTTAAAATGAATTTTAATATTTGACCTTGGATGATTTCTTGTGGTTTTCTTCTAACCCTTTTTAATGAAATATATAACCTTCTCATCTCTTCTCCTATCCTATCATA
Source organism: Marmota marmota marmota (assembly GCF_001458135.2). NCBI lineage: Eukaryota > Metazoa > Chordata > Mammalia > Rodentia > Sciuridae > Marmota > Marmota marmota. The sequence continues at coordinate 26,241,102 of NW_025999900.1, read as the reverse complement.
TAACCTCTCTTATTAGTATGGCCTCGTGAATATAGGCATTCATCTGGGGTTATTGTAAGAGTTAGAGAAGTTGTAGAGGAAGTTTGTCACTTCTTTTAATTTGCTAATCCTCCATGCATTGCACAAGATTCTAGCATTACCTGAAAATAGAGCCCAAGGGATAAGGCCAAGGCCTCAATTTCAGTTGCCTCCCAATGGTCACAACTGCAGTTAGATCTAGGTCCAGGCTAGTGACAGAGGCAAGTATTTTCAATTTAATTTCAACAAGAGTGGCAAAAACATTAAGCAGGGTATGAGAACATGGATAAAATGGTATTACGTATAATTCCTTTCCATTAAAAATATATTTTAAAATTAGAAACTTCAGTTCTAACATTTCTCCCAGAATTAAACTACGTCCAACTTCACATACTGTGTTAATTTTATATAGGCTATTTGATTTCTGATGATGTAATTATTAAAAAGTAGGGGACAGGGCTGGGGTTGTGGCTCAGAGGTAGAATGCTTGCCTAGCATGTGTGAGGCACTGGGTTTGATTCTCAGCACTGCATATATATAAATAAATAAATAAAGGAAAAAGAATTTTACTTAAAAAAAAGTAGGAGACAAATAAGATAATGACTACTGTACAAATGATCACATCAATGCTAGATGGTAGTAAATACCCCTTGCACTATAATTTTTAAAAATAGATTTATGCTCATCGAAATAATTGGGAAATTCATTCATACTGGTTAACTATTTTGAAGTAGGTCTCAGAAGTAATAATTTTACATAAAGTAATATAGAAGAAAGCAGTACTTTATAGTTAATGCTAGTAATGGTTGTGGGAGAACTGCAATTTAAATTATGCAAGTATCGAGCCGGTGCGACCATATAAATAGACCCTTCAAGCCAAGGTTTAAGGAACCTCGTTGAATGAAGAGTAAAATCCCAGCACTTTTGAGTTTAAAGTGTGTCATTTTAATGAAAACTTAGCCTATCAACATAGATCTGCTTTCTTGGCAGTAAGAGTGTATTTTAATAAATCTCCAGTGTACTCACCAACCAAAATAAGGAATGTGTTTATATTCATAGTTGTTTTCATACTTCAGTGAAGCTTATGATGACCTTAGGAAGCGCCTCACCCTTCTGGAGCCTACAGTGTCTAACAGCAGTGAGCATCTCCACAGGTGGCTGTGCTCTAGAATGTGGCTCCAAAGGAAAAGGGATCTGAAAGGGAGACTATCAGTGAAATTTAAAAGTTACCTCCTGGATCACGAAACTGGATAGTGTCCTTTAAAACTACGCTTTTGGAAAAGAAAAAAGCCATCAGTTTATTTTCATTTATGCATACAACTTATAACTAAGTTTGAAGAATATTCTCTACCATTATGAAGCCAACTACATGGATGAAAAAATAACCACTTGTAGATGAGAATTGAAAGAGACACATGCAAGTTTTTCATTAATCAATTTATGATCTTTTTAAAAAGTCTGTTTTAGGTGTGGTAAATAATATTTTAATCTAAAAATTTCTGATCTTCCCTCCACATTACTGGCTACACGTTTTCTTTCTTGATTGTTTGATGAAGAATATTAACAGACATGATTATTAACTTCAACCGAAATTTGGAATTTATAAATTCATTGCAACTGTTATTACATATTTGAAGTGAAATTGATTTTTGCTTTGAATTTTGGTTCTTTCATGCTACCACATGTCTCCTACTTTTGTAATGCAATGAATACTTTCCTGAAAGCTCTTAATGGATATGGTTCTTAGAGTGTACAAGTTATTCGCACAGACTAAAAATAAGGAATATGTTGTATTATGGAATTATGTTTATTTCAAGATGGCAGAAAATTATTAAATGTAAGTGTTGGTGCATTAAACAAGTATCAGCAGAGTTCTGGATGACACTCAAGGTACTGTTTAAAATATTACTAGTCTAGCTTAATAATCCTTGAGTTTGAAATCATCATGAAGTTGGAAGCTGTGCAATGCGTTCCTTACCTTTAGTGGTTGAAAGGTAGGAGTACAGTGTGTGTGGTCTGAGTTTTTGCAGACGTGATCTGCATTTAATCTAGGGAAATTAATTCCCTAAGCTGCTGGCAGGCAGCATGTACTTGTTAATTATTCAGGTGGATGACAAATGCAGAGCAGAGGTTCTCGCAAAGACAAAGTTTGTATGATGCATGTTTAGTAACTGATAGGCTTGACATTCTGTGGTGTCTTATTCAGTGCTAATCCTAATAAGCTGCCTGGTGAGATGAACGCCTTTCCTCCTGTCCTCTGCAGAGAAAGCAGAGATCTAAAAGAACTTCATTATGGCAATAAATCCTGTACTTCATGGTATTCTTGGTGAAAAGGTATCTTGCCCAGATGAATAACACCACTAAGTCAGGATGCTGGTGTGATATTGAGTCCTAATGCAAATACAGCCTCACAATGCAGGCATGGCCCCTGTCTCTTTTCTGTTGTGAAGGTGATTCCATCTTAATTTCGTGAATCTAGTTTTCATAATGTGCAGACCTTTAAATTAAATCAGTACCATACCATTAACAGTTCCAGGGTTTGTTCTGAGCTTCAAGTACGAGGGAAACTTTCCCCTGCCCCCTTCTAGTCTAATGAGGTTAGGTTTAGGAAGCTTTCATGCATCCCTTCACCAGTACATTTTTTAGCATGGAAAGATTTTCTTTGGAGAATCCTGGCATTATCTAAAAAAAGAAAAGAAAAAGAAAAAAGAAAAACCCAAATCACAACGCCACATGTCCTTCTCTCAAAACTTACCCTCTGCTATTGCTAAGTAAGCTATGCAAATAATTGGTTAGTATGTCTATAGAAAGTACTAGAAATTCCTGCTTGGCCAGTTCATAGATATGATATCTTGGCCAGTTCTATGATATATGTGAACTATACATATTAGTTTTCATGACTTAACACTTCTGGTTTACTTGCTTTTTCTTAAAGGTTCAAATTTGGTTGATGTAATAACCAAATCGTAATTTAAACCAATTCAGTTTCAAAAATATCGAACTAGTTTTTTGACACTAAAGAAAGGCACTGTGTTTAGTGAGAACTATGAACAGGTTTAGTACTGAACTGTGAATCAATAGCCCAGGCTTGTAGCTCAGGGATTGTCATTATTCAAAGTTGTGACCTTGTGCAAGTCACTTAGCCTCCCTAGGAGTCATTTTTTTTTTCCTCATATGAGTGGTGATCAAGTTAAACTACATGTAACCTAAATCTCTGTGATCAAATTATTTTACTACTGGTTGTTTTGGTATTGTGCAGCTATGTCCATAGTTTGACAATCTTAAGCAGTTCATGAGATTAAGGATTCTTAAGATTTTTTTTTTGTTTTGTTTTTGTTTTAGTTGTAGTTGGGTGCAGTACCTTTATTTTATTTATTTTTATGTGGTGCTGAGGATCGAACCCAGTGCCTTGCACATGCTAGGCAAGGGCTCTACCACTGAGCCACAACCACAGTTCAAGGATTCTTAGTTTTGACCAGTGTATATGGAAGTGGGATGTTTATAGTTGTCTTCCCTGATGGTTATTCTAAATGTGGACGTCTCCCTTGCAGCTCCTCCACGTTGAGCTCTCCTACTTGTTACTTTAGTGCTTGATTGACTGTTTTTTTAAATGTCACTTTGGTAATCTGGAACTCTGCTGTCCCTCTTTTAATGTCCCTACACTTAACTGATTTCTGGTACTTGGTCATCTGGAACTCTGCTGTCCCTCTTTTAATGTCCCCACACTTAACTGATTTCTGGTACTTTGAAACAAAGATGGCAATATCTGTATGTAACCAAATAGAAAACATTACCAGTATGTTGCAAGACACTCTTGTGGCCCTTTTAAGTAATTTATCTTTCCACTCCAAGAGTAATTCTGTCTCTTAATATTCCAGACTAGTTTTATCTATTATTGAGCTTCATATAAATGTAATCATATAGCATTTATGTTTGACATTTTTTTTGTGTTCACATTATGTTTGTGGGACTTAGCCATGTGTTTGCATACCATTGCTGTTTGTTCATTATTGTTGTTATATAGTGTTTCATTTTGTGCCATTGTTTATTCTACTATTGGTGAACATCTGAGTTGGTACTAATTGTGTAGATATGCATATTATTCGTGTCTCTTTGGTAGCGTGTACTCGTTCCTGCTGTGTATATATGTATATTGCAAGTGGCTCAGCCATGAAATATGCGTGCAATTATCTTTTGTAATAGCACCAATTTTCCAAAGTGGTTGTACCAATCAGCAATATGTGAGAGTTCCAATGACTTCATATCTTTGCCAACAATGTTTTCTGTCTTTCATTTTTAGTCATTGTGGTTTTAATTTGTGGTATCCTAGTGTTCAGTGGATTGAGCACATTTTCAAATGCTAACTGGCCATTTGATATCAGGTTTTTAAAGTGCCTTTTCATGTGCTTTGGCTATTTTTTTCTATTGTATTATTTGCTTTCTTTCAATTACTCTGTAGGAGTTATTTCAGATATGATTATCTTTATAGTTGTAGAATACAAATATCTCCTCATCTCTTTCTTTTTCATTCTTTTAATTATGTATATGATGAAAATAAACTCTTCTATGTAGTGGAATTTATATTTTTTTCCTATTTAGAAATATTTTTGTTCTACTTAAGTCTTTGCTAACTCATGTCATGAAGATTTTCTTTTAAAATCCTTATATTTATAACTGATCTAGAATTAATTTTTGTGTATGGCCTTAGGTTGGAGTTCATATAGATATCTAAATAATCCAGCAGCAGTTATTGAGTTGGCATTGTATTTTCCCCACAGCACTATGGTAAACATTTATGTTTTTATTATAAGTTAGGTTTCCATGTATATGGCACTAATACCAATTTTAATTTTAGCATTTTTCAGAAAACATTTTTACATTTAATAGGAATACAGAGAGTCCAGTTATAAATGATAGGCATTTCATCCAAAGATGATGGCAATTGTGAATATATTGATTATCCATGTTTTGCTAGTACTATAGTAGGTACTGTGCCTAGTGATTTACTTTGATTCTCAAAATGATCATTTTAGGTAACTGAGACCCAGAGAAGTCATGAAGCTAGTTAGTAGGCAAACTTGTTTTCTAGAAAAAGTCTAATTTCAAGGCCCCAGTTTTAATAGCTGGGAACTAATCTAAGAATGTTACCAAAGACTGAGTCCACACAATCTAATTTCCAGCCATTTAATTTTTTAAGAAACAGCATGAAATAAAATTAATATATCAGAATAATAAACTTTTTATATTTTTTGTAAGTTGGTATTCTCAAGTTAAGACACTTAAATGAGGCTGATTTAGAAATAGAGTGAGTAAAGTCATGTAAGTTTGCAAACTCTCCCTCTTTCCTTAAGAACAATGGGGCATAAAATCTCATAATAATGGAAGTATTTTTCTGATTCTTTAAATTACCAGAGACCAAAACCAGTTGCAGTTTGTGTGATACATAAAGAAGCCCAGCTGTGCAGCCCTTGGGAACTAAACTCAGCCCATGTTCCAACATCCATGGAGCTAAGTCTGTTCCAAAAAAGGAGGCTTGCGGAACTTTTTCTAATTTATGCAAAAGCTCTGATAGGCAAGGTCAGGTCTAAATCATCTTAGATCCTGAGGTTCTACCTGGGACAATGAGGATTCCCCAAAGAGGGCTCCTGACAATTTACTCACTTCAGCAGGCAGCATACGTTGCTTGGCAGGCGTTGCAAGGACACTTCTACTGCCTGGTCCCACTGTGACTCTGCTCAGCTTGAGAAAGGGTGTCAAAATAAATAAGTATGGTAATTTGTACAATGTTTTAGGACCATAATTAATTTGACATTAAATTTGAGGACATGGATTCTTAAAAATCCCATGAAAGATATGGGCATCTTAATATTACCAGCTTTGCATGTTTTCACATACTTGCAAAATTCTGCATATTTAAAGGGGCTCAAGGAATAGAGGATCCATTCCATGGAACCTATGACCTCTGAGTTCAGAACCCTTGCTTCAAAGTTCTATAGTACATATATTAAAGGAAAAACCTAATTTGAATGTAAAAAAGTGGTAGTAGGAAGTAATGATAGAATTTGAATGTGCTTTCTATGAAAGAAACTCTTTTCTAAAAGGTCTAATTTGAAATGAGATACCTAGTACTTATAGTTAACTCAATGAGCACACTTTAAGAAGACAAATACAGTACAAGGATTTATACAATTATATAAGATGTTCAGAAACGAATCCAGTAAATGGTTGGGTATCTGTTGTTGGGAAAAAGCAAAGTGGGGACAATTGGTTGTTTGGAAATCATGTACTTATTTGTGTATCTGCCCAACACTGTCTTCATAAACTCAGAAAGCAAAGGGGAAGCCTTAGTAGGCTAACAGTGGCCATACCTTTGGTTTGTGCTCACAGGTTCTTATACTTGCAAATCATTGAACCATAGAAATACTCCACTAAGAAATGGTTACATTTCTAAAATTTGTTTTCCCCTATGGGTTGAATATCCCTAATCCAAAAAGCTCTGAAATCTGAAACTTTTTGAGCGCCAAAGTGGCACTCAAATCCGCAAGTATTACAAAATCCAAATAACAACATTAAACCCTCAAAATTTGAAAGACTTCTGGTCCCAAGTATTTTGGATAAGGGATATTCAACTCATATTCTGTTGTCCTTTATAGAAAAACAGTGAACATATTTTGGTTTATGAGTAACTTATCTACTAATGATTTTAAAACCTTTCAAGGCAAGCATATATAGCCCCACACACAATAGAATAGCCCAAGTCACTTCTTTGTTACTGGAACTGTCTTGTGGGATCAGTGCTACAAAGGAGTTGGGGCTAATTGGCTTTTTTTCTGGCTTAAGAAAGGGGTAATTTTATTTGCAAGCAATCTCCCTTTAGATCCTTTCTGATTAGGTGTCTTTAAACATTCCCAAATGTGGCTAATGGGAATGTAGGTTTTCCTATGTGGAATACTAACATACACAGTTGCGATACAGAGATTTTTCTTTGACCCAAGAATACATTGAGCCATTCTTTTTGAAAAGCTTTAGCCATGATGATTTTATTGTTAGGACTTAATTTTACCTCGCAAAAAAGAAACATTCTGAGCTTTATAATTGATCTCTTTAGAGTAATTTCTTAAAGTACTTGATACATCATACCTTCTATTGTTTTACTTACAAAAGAAAAAAAAAACACTTGGACATTTTGTAGCTACATTTATTTTACAGGGGTAAAATATGACTTGGTAAGCCCTTACCTATTTTTCTCATTAAATATTAATTGAGAAACAAAAATAATGCTCTTCAGGTATTTTACTTAAAGGAAAATTTCACAAATAATGGTTATTGGAAAGATTTGTCAATCTGAATTAGTGGAAGTTCTGGAACATAAATTAGTTTTAGTGCATATTTTCCCCTCACCTCAGTTTTACAGTATAAGCAATTAGAGTCAGTTTTAATAAATGTGAGAATAAGTTTTAATTACACTAAAATACTGGACTATAGTTCTGGCCTCTGGTTACATTTTTTATTTCTGCTGTTGATAATAAATGGTTGCTTCCAAAGTGCTGCAATATATGGTTTTATATAAAAGGTAAATGTTTACCTGGATATATTTTTTTTCTCATTATTATATAATATGAAGCTGAACTTCAAATGACCCTGAATTATCAATTATTCAGATTTACTGGATTCGTTATTACATTTGAAGGGTCATCAGTAAGGTAATAAATTGTAATGCAGTGTTCCTAGTTAGAGTATTCAGAATAATGTGACTAATTCTTTCTAAAATGAGTAGACTCTAGATTGATATCTCCACACATGCTATTGCCATACGCACAGACAGGTATAATTTAAGTTTTTCTCAGCCTCTTCTCTCATTTAATAATGCCCTTCAACAAAATATGCTTACTTGTTATTGGGATTCCTAGCAGGTTTACTAAGGCTATTATTATAGAATTCAGAGATGAAAATATTATAAATAATTATATGAAATCAGGAGTCAAATTATAATAGTGTTACTAAGTAGGATTAACAGTTTATTACGAGAAAGAAAGAGAAGTTACAGATTCTTTTCTCTAAAAAATACATAATTTAGCCAGGCCTAGTATCTCAGGCTTATAATTCCAGCTACTCAGGAAGGCTGAGGCAGGAGGATTGCATGTTCAAAGCCAGCCTCAGAAACTTAGCAAGACCCTCTCTCAAAACACACACACACACACACACACACACACTGTTTTTGTGCCTGTGTTACCCTCAGCCTTGTGTGTGTGTGTGTGTGTAGCTGAGGATGTAGCTCAGTGGTAGAGAACTCTGGAGAGAAAACCCATAATTTCACAAAAGGGAGTACTGTACTGGTGTATTGTAAACACAGAGTATGTTGAGAGGGTAACAGGCACAATAACTTAAAATAGTAAAACTTGAATAGAAAATTGTGTTGCAGGGTTTGCTCATCATATACATAGCAAATAAGAAGTATATTTAAAGATTTCAAATATTGTATCTTTACACCCATGTGTACTGTTAGAAATTACATTCCTAAAGTAATTGCTTCACTAATTAGAGGAAGGTGAATGATACATTGGCCAGTTACAGAAAGCATATTGCCACTTGAGACTGTTGACCCTCTTAGTGGAAGAAGTACCAAAATTAGAGCTAGAGTTACATTATGGGATCTGGTCCAACACTATCCACTCCTGTAGCTTTTATGCTGACTTTGCCCTAAATTATGTCATTGCCCCAGTTCTCTCTCCTGATCTTCAGAAATACTCATCCAGTATTCTTGTTGTTGAGTATCCAACAATTACTATGACCTTCACTCCTAAACTCAACTCCTCAGCATCCCTTCCCATTTTTTATTAGTGCATTATAGTTGTACATAATGGTGGGATTTTCTGTTACATATTCATGCATGCACACAATATAACAATATAATTTGATTGATGTCATTCTTCAGTATTTCCCCTTTTCTTCTCCTCCTCCCTCCATTTTTTTTCCCTTTCCTCTATGGTACTGATCTCCCTTTGATTTTCATGAGATCCACTCCCCTATACACCTTTCTTTTCCTTTTTCCTCTGTAGCTTCCACATATGAGAGAAAACATATGATTTTTGACCACCTTAATTTGGCTTATTTTGCTTAATGTTCTCAAATTCCATCCATTTTCATGCAAATAACATAATTTCTTTTTTTCTTTATGGCTAAATAAAACTCCATTGTGTATATATGCCACAATTCTTTATCTGTTAATCCATTGATGGACACCTGGGCTGGTCTCCTAGTTTGGCTATTGAGAATTGTGCTGCTATGAACATGGGCATGCATGTATTACTATTGTATGATATCTTTAATTCTTGAGGATAAATACCAGGGAGTGGTATACCAGGAACAGCTAGGTCATATGGGGGTTCCATACCTAGTCTTTTTAGGAACCTCCATACTGATTTCCAGAGTGGTTATACTAATTTATAATCCCACCAACAGCATAAAACTTATCCTTTTTTCCCATATCCTCTCTAGCATTTATTATTGTTTGTATTCTTGATGACTGCCATCCTGACTGTTGTTGAGTTGAAATCTCTGTAGTTTTGATTTGCATTTCCCTAATTGCTAAGGATGTTGAACATTTTTTCATATATTTGTTGGCCATTTCTATTTCTTCCTTTGAGAAGTATCTGTTTAGTTCAATTGTCCATTTATTAATGGGGTTATATATTTTTTAGTGTTAAGTTTTTGAGTTATTTATATATTCTAGATATTAATCCTCTGTCAGAAGAGTAGCTAGTGAAGGTTTTCTCCCATTCTGTGGGTTCTGTCTTAGCATTCCTAATTGTTTCCTTTGTTGTGCGGAAGCTTTCTAATTTTAAAACCATTTAGCTCTTGACATTATTTCCTGAACTTTAGAGGTTCTCTTAAGACCTGTAACGTTGCCTGTGCCTATATGCTAGAGTATTTATCCTGTGTTTTCTTCTAGGAGTTGCATAGTTTCTAGCTTGATTCCTAGGTATTTTTTAAATCAATTTTTTTAGTTGTTGATGGACCTTTATTTATTTATATGCGCTACTGAGATCAAACCCAGTGCCTCGCACATGCTAGGCAATTTCTCTACCACTGAGCTACAACCCCAGCCCTGATTCCTAGGCCTTTGATCCATTTTGTTAACTCCTCAGCTTTTTGCTATAACCTGTTTCTTCTTTCCTATTGTGTATTTTTGTCCTTAATATTTTTAGTAGTACTAGGGATTGAACCCAGGGATATTTTACCACTGAGTTACCTCCCCAACTCTTTTTATTTTGACATAGGGTCTCACTAAATTGCTCAGGCTGATCTCAAACTTGGAATCCTCTTGCCTGAGCCTCCTGAGTTGTGGGGATTATGGGCCTATGCCACCACGACTGGCTTCTGTTCTATATTTTAGGATATGATATCACCATTCACTCAGTTTTACGAGCCATAAACTGAGATATCATTCTTGATCTCTCCTTCATCATTTTTATCTCATACCCATATTCAACCAGGCACTATATCTCAGTGATACCACTTCCTCAGCTGTTTTCAGATTTACCCAGATCCCTATTCCTATCACCATACCCAGCTCAGGCTGCCACCATCTTTGCCTTCATCACCTTTTAATGGTTTTTGTTTTTCTCTAGTCTTGCCCTCCTTCCCCAAAACATTCTCCATATGTTCATCTACCACTATAGATGTGGATGTTTTTTAGAGGGTGCTTCCATTGTAACAATAAACAAAAACTAGGTAAGGACAGAACATAGTACATAAGTAAGCATTGGTTTTAGAGCTGAAAATGGAGGAGAAAGGGAGTGGACTCAGAAATAGGGTGCCTTGTCATATAGAACAACCACAGTCGTGATTAAGATTTTGGATATCAGAAGACCTGGGTCCAAATCATGGCTATGCTATTAGTTATATAGCTATAAGATCCTAGCTTAATCTTTAGAATTGTGGCTGTTTCATCTGTAATATGAGGATGAAAATAGTAATTAATTTGTAAGGAGTGACTTAGATGACCAATTGAGTAATCATGTGAACTACCCAACATAGAGTAAGTGCCCCCAAAATGTCAGCTGCTCTTATTATTTTTATTGGAGTATTAGCTAGAATGAAGAGAGTTAAGACAACTCTATGAGACCCAGATAGGAAGGACATTGACATACAATGAAGCTACTGTTGCTGTCCTGGCTAGAAATTGGAATGGAAGTGAGAAGAAGGGAAATGAAGATCCTGACTGTGGAGATGCATTGGCCTCTAAAGATAGAAATCCTTGTACACTCAAGAGTTTTTCCTGAGATAGGCTCTGATCCAAACCAAAATAAAGAATATTTACTTATGTAGATGTTTCTGGTTCAGCCTCAAAAATCTCATTTAACAAGGTAACTGCTTAATTTCTCTACTTTCTCATTTGTACAAATCCAAGCTATTTTTGCCTGGTAAATTATTCTCTTTCAGTTTAGCAATCTGCAGGCATTTATTAAGTGTCTACTTAATTTAATTATTTGCAAATGGGATACTTTTCTTCTAAACAAGTTTATGGTAGCAATGATAGGTTTATAATGAATTTAAGCTAGAAGAAAATCAGCTGGGCATAGGTGGTGGTGTACCTCTTGTAGTCCCAACTACTCAGCAGGCTGAGGCAGTAGAGTTGCTTGAATCTAGGCAGAGACAGCCTGGGTCACATGTCAAGCCCCTATCAGAGGGGGGAGAAAGAGGAGGAGGAGGAGGAGGAGGATTATTGAAAATCATAAGTACCAACACATGGTGAGACATGTGTTCCATGTGTCAAGAAGATGTATCAGGAAGATGGTGGGGATGGTGTGACCTTTATATGCCCAGCCTCAGTGGTCCTACAATTACGCTTTAGTGAAAAATTCTTTCTGGGGACAGGCTCCTCACTCTTCTGCTTCCTGTGCTTGACCTCCTCTTGCCTATATCAAGATCTCATCTGAAAGCCAGGGGACACAACAGCTCTGTCATAGTGCCACACAGACTTACTATCCACTTTTAACACTGTGCCATTCCATATATTATTTCTGGTTTATTTAAGTTGTGGTATTGCTCAGTTGGATTTATTCTACATGTTTAGGCTTTTGAAAGCTTTAGTGTCCTTGGGGTTAAAAGGTGTTAAATACTTTTTATGACAAGGATCAGTTGTAGAGAAATAGTGTCCTTGCAGATATTGCCAAAGAGCAATTGGCAAGATTTATTTGCACTGTGAAATTTTAATTGCTTCAGCTTTAGACTTTCCAGTTTTATTTTGAGGTTGGCTCCTTTCAGTCATGGAGGAGCAGCCCTTGTGCTGTGCTGAGAGTGACAGGCAGTGACAGAGGGAGCTGGAAAAGCTTCACCTGGAGATGAGCTCCAGCATGGGTGGGCGGAAATGGAATGGCTTTGTCCAGGGGCTGTTTGTTTTCAGGGCCAAGAAAGACAATTGATTGTGATGTTCAGATTTCTTTGAAGAGAGGCTTTGCCTTCTGAGAGTTGTAGTCATAATAGTCCCTGTCTGGTAACTTGTATGGCACACACTACACCAAGGGGGAAAAAAATAAACTAGAAACCTCCAAAATTTAAATAGGTTGATGGGAAGAGGTTGTGTTTAACCCTAAAATGTTATACATCTGCCTTCAATCAGGAACACAAAGGAAGAAGGAAAAACTATGAGCGGTGTACAAATATATCTGGGTATCAGCTGCATTGCAGATTCTCTGTGGTGGAGACTGTTGCATCTCCATGCATGGTGAGTTCATTCTGTAAATAACAGAAAGGACCTTGTCCTAATGCTTTCACTTAAAACAAGGTGTTTGAGCATCAGAGTTGAGCATTTCAGTATGGTTTTAGTATCATTCCAAAAATTTATCGAAGTGTTGTAGTGTTTTTTAAAAGTCCTGTTCTTGCTTTCTTTCTAGGCTCCTCCTACCTCAAAGGATGATTCCATTTCATTTCATCTGAGTACAAGTCCATAAGTTACTGCATTTGTGATTAATCTTGTTTGAGGATCCTCTTCAACCACACTGTAGGGAATTGTAGAAATTTTATGTGCTGCAAACTTGTTAAAAAGAAACCACAATTTCTTCTGTGGCTCTTTCTATTTTTAAAAGCTACTGAGCATTTTAGTGCAAACGTCTTATATTCAGAGCACATGTGAAATAAAACTGTATTAGCCAGAGGCCAAAATGGAACCTTAGTGGCACGTGTGCTTATTCTGATATAGTGTTGGATGCCAGCTGGCCAAACATGGGGACATTTAGATTTTGTTTCTGAGAGGAAGCAGTGCATGGCCATGAGCCACATTAAGTTCATTAGGTGCAATTGCTACATGACACAGTTAATGTGGTGACAGAAATAAACTCTTCAGTGACTCAATTCTAGTGGCACCAATTTTAACCAATTTATCAGACAATTGAGTATATTCTGCACTTGAGATGGATTTTAAAAAAATATGGTTCCCATTTTTGTGTTTGGCTTTTCAGTTTTCAGACATAGTTCAGTTTATGAAGAAGCAGCTATCTGTCCATTAAGCATGTAAGCATAGATATTGGGGGTTGGGTATATTGCTGCTGCCTAAGGAGGGTTTTCCTAGCCAACCCAGGAATTTAGGAATGTGTGTAAGGAAGGTTTATGAGGAGGGAAAGCATCTAATGTATCTTGGAAGAGGAATGTATATACGTTTGCTTTTAGTAATCTGTATATTTATGTAAGAGTTATAAAGGTTAAAAATCACCAATTATAACATCATACAAATTGGATTACAGTCATGTTTGTTAAATACTGAGATAAAAATTTGTAGTTAGTTATTTATGCAAACAGTCACATTAAACATGTAACCAAGTGACACTTCAATCTGTCACTTAATGCATTTCTTCCAAGGAAGATTAAATTTTATTATCTTTAAAAAGCCTGGACTGTGACCCTTTCCCTCCATTTTAAAGATGAGAAAACTTAGTAAGAAAAATACAGTAAGCAACAGAACAGGGATCTACCATGATGGTGGTGGTTTACACATTGTGCCTTTTCTGCTTTCCACTTATAAAAAAACCCATGTGTTCAGGTTTGAATTTACCTCCACGTACTGCAATGGCTATCAAGCCATTTACTTGTTTTTTTCTATCTGCTTTTAACTAAATCTTCAAATTAGATTACATGGGCTGCTAAGGCATAGCAAAAACTTCTCCTTGCTATAGTGATTCATACAATAGTAGATAAATATGTAGAAAAAATATAGGCAAAAAATACAGGCGAGAGCTAGTATTCATCAGTGCTGAGTTATTTCTGGTTGTGACTATTGGTTCTATGTTAATAATAACTGAATATTTAGGAAAAACATGATGAAGACTTATGTTCTGAAACAACAACAATGAATTCTTGGTTAAAAAATAATTTAATAATGATATGCAGAATGATGGGTAATACAGGAATAATATCTTTCAGATTATTTCCATAGGAATTATTTAAAAGACCAAAGCTTAGGTGCAGAGAACTATCTGTGGTTCTTCCTGGAAGCCTAGTTATCAAAGATACATTGATTCTCTTGACTATGATTTTAGAATAGGTATATGCAAATAAGTCAGCCAAGGTGGATGCCAGCTTCCTCTGAGGACAACGCTGCCCAGGGATAGGAAGGCCCGGACTGAATAGCCTCCTTGTGTCCTCACTATGATCAAGGTCTCAAATTCTTATTCAAGATGTTTCTTTATACTGATAGAAGATATGTTCATTCAAGATAGACTTTTCATTTTGGAAATACTTTGTAAGATACATTAGTCTTAATTTCTAGAACTAATGTACATTATTTTATTTAATTATTTTTATTTTCTCTTGACCTCTTTATTTTTATTTTATTTTATTTTTCTTTTTAAAATTGATTTTATTTTTTAAATACATGACAGTGGAATGCATTACAATTCTTATTACACATATAGAGCACAATTTTTCATATCTCTGTATATAAAGTATGTTCACGCCAATTCATGTCTTCATACATGTACTTTGGATAGTGATGTCCATCACATTCCACCATCATTGCAAACCCCCTGCCCACTCCCTTCCCCTCCCACCCCTCTGCCCTATCTAGAGTTTGTCTATTCCTCCCATGCTCCCTACCCCATTATGGGTCAATCACTTTATATCAGAGAAAACATTCAGCATTTGTTGTTTTGGGATTGGCTTACTTCGCTTAGCATTATTTTCTCAAATGCCATATATTTACCTGCAAATGCCATAATTTTATTCTCTCTTATTGCTGAGTAATATTCCATTGTGTATATGCCACATTTTTTAATCCATTCATCTACTGAGGGGCATCTAGGTTGGTTCCACAGTTTAGCTATTTGAATTGTGCTGCTATAAACATTGATGTGGCTGTGTCCCTGTAGTATGCTGTTTTTAAGTCATCTGGGTATAAACCAAGGAGAGGGATAGCTGGGTCAAATAAATGGTGGTTCCATTCCAAGTTTTCCAAGGTAATGTACATTATTTTAAAGAGACAAAAACTATATCTTTACTTCTAGTTTATTAATTGACTACAAGACTGTCTCATAGATAACAACAGCAATTCAAAAGAGCCCTTTTCATCACTTAACCAGCTGTCATATGCCAACTTGCCAGCTCAGATCCAAGTTTCTAATTCAGTTTGAGTTCATCTCAGGTTTGTGAGCCAAGCTGATCCTAAACCGGGCTGGAGCAAAATTTTCATGGTTGCTGTGTATCAAAGATGTTTTGTCAATCAAAGAAGATAAATAAAAGGGAAGACAAATCATTAGCCCACTAAAGTGATTTGCTAATAAGTTGAACATTTTGAGGTGCTGGGGTAGTGGCTCAGGGGTAGAGCGTTTGCCTACCATGTGTGAGCCACTGGATTCGATTCTCATCACTGCATATAGATAAATAAAATAAAGGTCCATTGACAATAAAATATATTAAAAAAATAAGTTGAACATTTTGAAAAATTGCAAATAATACTGTGCTCTGGACTGCCACCAGAGAAGAAAAGCTATTATCTTTAAGCATAGTAATAACAATAATCTATAATTTTAAGAGATTTTATTTCCAAAAAATAATTTGAAGAGGCTGATATTAATGATCTGCCTGCTTCAGAACTGATACAAAGGAAGTCTAAATAACTTGTGTTGGTTTATACTATAATTATTATAAAACCAAGAGTACTATATAATATCCTATATTTACATTCTGAATACTACTAAACCAGATGGACTCTGTCTCCCTTAACACTATGAATATAACAAATATCTGAAAATAAATACACGTGTGTGTGGGTGCACATGTTTTGGTTGTCCATATTTGTATTTATCTCTAGGAGTGGGTTGGGAGACCCTTAGTTATTACTTCCCTTTGGCACTAGCCATTATTTGATCAGTTTTTCTGTGACCTCAGTGCAGAAATTAGGGCTGCTAAGTATGTGCTTCCTGTTTAGCAGAATGTGAAATTAGCTAGAACTTCTCCTTAGCTCAACACTTGACTATGAATTCCCTCTCACTTCTCCGCTGGTAATACAGAGCTGGACAATCCAAAGGTGAAGCAGTATCATGAAAAAATATTTTTTCTGCAAAATAGTCCACATTTAAAAGGACAGGCTGATATGTTAGCCAATTGGCTTCTTATCTTATTTTCCAATTTTCTTAGTTGATACTTCTTGAGATTCAATGTTCTTTGACATTGTTAAGCAATGAGGAACAGGAAACATAAATGGTAACATAGATGCACCAATGGTAAGCTTTTGGTTCTTAAGAAAAAAAAATAAATTCAAGACTGAATTGCTTTACAAATTCTTACTTTCAGGACTTACAAGATTGAATGATATCTGTCCTCTTTCTGTGACTAGAGAGGTCAGCACTTTCCACACTTGCTGATTGGATTCTCAGTGCAACTGGCTTTGTGTGGATAGAAATCACTTGAGATAATTTTGTTCTATGTACAAAATACAAAAAAAAAAAAAGGGGGGGGTGGTGTTGAGAAGTCCAGAGCCACTATAATAGTTTGTTAGACACCTATTTACTGTGCTTATGTGTTTTAAAAAACAAATCACAAAACAAAAAAAGCCTGTCTTAGTCAAACATTATAGGTGCATCATATCCAAATAAACTGTTGAATTACAAAATGGAGCCTGTGAGTCTTCTCTTAAGAAGCAAATGCATTTAAGATCTGCTGTGACAAATCAATATCAAAATATGTACAAATTACAAGAACAAATAGAATGTTGTTTTTGACTGGTTTGTTTATATTGAAACTATATTATTTTATGTGAAGTATGTGTAATAGAGCATTAGATTTGAAAACTCTGTGTTGAATATCATTTCTGACAGCCTTTTTTAGGGTCACTAAAATTCCAATAATTCAGTCTGGAATTGAAGTCGATTCCAGAGAAAAATTTAATATAGTCTGCTTGCCTGCCAGCTTCAACATAGTTTCAGAGCATTGAAATGGTTTGACACATTGAAATATAAAGTGCATTTGTCATATCTATTGGTGGAGTATTTTATGTGATCGCATCTAACAAAGATCAAGTTAGAGTAAAACTTATACTGTTTTTTTTTATGTGTTTGTGAAGAAGATTTTGTTTTATCTTGTTTCTTTACAGTCCTGATTTGATTTATTGCAAAGTCCAATAAACTATTCCTAGTAATAATAAAGAAACACATCGCCTGAACCAATTTTGAAATGCAGTGGAACATCTCTGTATAATGACAATCATTGCCATTTCAGAGAACCATGTGAAGTCAGCATTGTGTCAAGAAGGGGCACTTTACAAACTGAGCATGAGGTTAGAATGTAGTTTTATATTCCCAATCTGGCAAATAGAAATTGTGTAATTAGAGTAAAGCTTTTCAAATGTTGAATCTCATTTTTTCTCATCTATAAAATGGGGGAATAGGGCTGGGGTTGTAGCTCAGCGTTAGAGTGCTTGCCTCGCATGTATGAGGACCTGGGTTCAGTCCTTAGCACCACATAAAAATAAATAAATAAAAATAAAGATGTTGTGTCCATCTGCAACTAAAAAAATTTAAAAAATGGGTGAATATTTCTAAGCTTTCAGTGTTTTATTTTCTCTTGTTTAGGTAGATATTTAAGTTTTTATACATATAACCCTAGTTCCATGCATACAACCTAGTATATGTTCTCTAAAAATTTTTACTGTATTCTTAAAGCATCTGGAAAGTCCATTTCATAGGTGGAAATGTGCAGCATATTCAGGTATTAGTATACTGTGAAATATTGAAATGAGATTCTGGTACAGTTTACTTATTCAGGAAAATGCTAGATTTCATATTGTAAAAGTAATATAATTTTCCCAGTATGTTTTCATTCCTCCATGTTTGTTTACATGCTTGAACAATTTGAGGCTTCTTGTGATGAAAATGTAATGATAAGGTTGATTTTGTCTCAGATATTTTATTGAGTATAGATTAAAGCAGAATGGACCTTAGCTGTGTTCAGCAATGCTGTTTATGAGAACACACAAATCTCTTTTTCATTTTTACATGTATGCAACCACATATGCATTACCTCTTATCTGTAATTTGGATGTCAATTTTAATACCTGTGAATACAGATAGATGAACTTTTAAATACAACTCTGACATCTGTTCTTTATAAGAAGCCTATTTCCATATTCTGACCCAGAGCTCCCAGTAATAGTATTTTTGCAGTATGGTTATAATATATTGAGTGAGGAATTCTGTTTAACAGAAGTGATTTCAAGGCCCTAGCTATTTTATATACAATTCATTTAAGTAACCTCATCTGTTATATTCTTATATATAAAAAATGACATTGTTATATATACTTATAATCTATACATGAATACTTGAAAATATTAAATATTCTTAACATTCAGTCAACATATTTTATATATGACTAGGTTTTATCATCTGCTCACATAAAATGACTTGAAATGATTTTAAATTGAATATACATTGAGTTAACCAAGATGAACAATTTCCAAAATTGCATTCTGAATTCAAGTTCCATCATATTAATAAAAGTTATTTAAAAGAACGTTTCCAAGTTGAATAAGTTTAGAAAACATTGGCTAAAGAGTTTTGTACAATAGGACTTCTTAAAGCATTCAATTTGCTCATTGTTAAATTACACAGTAATAATAGTCTATGGGAGGGTTGTGATAGGCTGTTCCCCTCACCTTTTTGAATACAAAGGTCTTTGAATCTGTAGAGTATCTTACAGGATTGATAATCTCTAAAACATACTTGGAAAATACAAGTTTAAATGGAATATGCTATATGCATTTCCATACCTGTAGTTCCCATCAGGGGAGAGGAACCATACCAGCTGCTTGAACACAGAAAATTTAATATAAAGAATGTTAACTCTGGATGACTAGTAACTTAAAGGATCCATTGAAAGTGCTGAAATATCATGACAGAGGAAAGTGGTACTACCTCCAGGACAGGAAGCTAGAGAGGTTGTGCTTACTGAAACTTAGAAACAGAGGAAAGCTGCCCAAGCCCAAGCCCAAGCCCAAGCTGAAGTTCCTATTTGCGAAGAGGGTAATAGGCCAGCTTGTCTCTGGAGAGATAGATGAGGAGGCTGATTCTGTGTTAGAAAAATAGTATACTGAACTTAGCTGTTGCCATCAGAAGGACATGACATTGTGGGGTGAAGAACCACCACTGGGTTGGGCTAATCCAGCCAGGCAGGAAGCCCACTGAGACCAACTAACTCCCTTTCTCCTCTCTCAGCCTCCCTGTCTCCCTCTAGTGCCCCCTGCGGCCAAGCAGAAATGTAGTTGAGAGCATCTAGGGCCTAGCATTATAGGGCAGAGAACAGAAGGGAGGTTTGAAGTAGATAATAATAGCTCAATAACTGGCACAGTCCCTTCATAAGAATCCAGGCTCTTATAAAGAAATGAGTTGGAATTATTTTTTAAGTAGTTCTATTATCATCTTAGATTAAATTTACTATAATAATTCATACAGCAAACCAACTCACTTTATAATTTATATCCCCAGGAGCTATTTTCCATTATTACATTAATATTCCATTATTAATGCACAGGTTTCCTCCAAAAAAGAGAAGATTAGTTCGAATTTACTTTGCATCGTTAGAAAAATACATTGTTGGAGGCCTGAGCAGTCCCTAACTTTTTAATGCTATTCAGCACATTTCTTTAATGCTCCTAAGATTTATATGCTAAGAGGCATGTGAAACCAGTGCACGTGGATTCAAGCAGAATGATGCTCTGCTGCTGAGAATCTGTGAGATACTGATATGTGGTAGGGTTATTGCCTTATGCAAGACTTGGGAATTTGAAAAACTTCATGGGTTATTGAAAGGGTACTTCTTGTAAGAGTCATCAGTAATGATTGAGAAATGCAGTCACACAAATGCAATCAGCAGATGAGAACCTTCTTCTCTGCCTGAGCCATATTTACTCAATGCTGCAGCAATAAGTTTCAAGCAGGCATATTTGGGGTTTATCTTATATGTGGTGTTCATGTTAAGCTCTACTTATTGATGAAATCTCATTGTACACTTATAATAACCTAAGAGAAAGCCAAGCAGAATTACAAATCAAGAAATTAAGGAAGCCACTTCTAAGATAAAGTTTTCATTAATAAAGTATGCAACATCTAGAGAATATATGTGCATAAGGGAAGGTAACAATACTGTAATGTAAAATTGCAACTATGTGTAATAAAATGAAAAGGAGCCTGAAGAATTAGACTGAGGAACAATTGAACTTCAGAAGATGGCAGGAGAAGGAGCTTCTGACCACAACAAACCAAGCAGGGATGAAGGAGAATGAAGATTACTGTTCTAAGGAAGACATGAAAGAATAAGCTTTCAAGAACAAATAATGAGGGCTGGGGTCGTAGCTCATTGGTAGAGGCATTGGGTTCAGTTCTCAGCACCACAAGTAAACAAATAAAATAAAGGTCCACCAACAACTAAAAATTATTTTAAAAATGATTTTAAAAATAAGAACAAGTAATGATAGTAATCTCACTGACACTGACTGCTTTCCATGAGCCAGTTTTGTTCTGAGTGCTTTAGCCATAATTAAGGAATGGATTAATGTTGGAGGAAGGTACTGTAGTCTGAAAAAGGCTATTGGCTTTGACAGTTGGAGGTGTTTTGGGATATTTGAGAGAGAGACTTTAACACAGTGAAAGATTAGAAACTGGGTTTTAAAGGTTTAAGGAGAGAAGGATTAGTGAGAAGGTAGATGCAATAAGTTTAGGCTACTCTTCCCAGAGGTTTATAAGTGGAGAAAGGAAGATCACATATGCAGTCCTGTCAACGTTTGCCCTATGCTTATGATGATTGGATTGCTTAAAAATTCAGAAGGTGAACTTGTAATGCTCATGTTGTGAGACATCTCTTTTGAGATGATTGTGGACTACTAGTTTTTTGAGTAAGATAAAACAATGTGATTATGAAGAGAACTATGTATATCCTACTAAGTAATAGATATTGACTAGAGACATTGAGTAAAGAGAGTATATAAGAAATGCATACTATGTAGAAATAATCCATATGAAGGTAAAAATAACTTTTCTTTTACATTTTTTTCTTTGCTGTATTTCTCATAAGAAGGTCATTGCCCATCTTGGTCATATTATGTATGGTCCATCAAGGATTTTTTTTTTTTTTTATAGAGATTGCGCCTGTTTTCTATGCACAATAGCTTATAATTAGGACATATATAGGAAGTTTTATGTAGATGATCTGCATCTATTTGATAGTTTTGCCTAAATCTTTTATTTGACCTAAATCTGTTAAGTAAAAATCCCCCACTAGTTCCTTGATTTGTAAGTTACAGTTTGTTTCATAGACTTGGAAAGGACCTTTCTAGAAAGTAGACCTTTTTATTTTAGGAGTCTGTGAGCTCCATCTCAAAATACCTCAGTAGTGATGGTTTGGAATCTTTTATTTGGAATATATAGATGGAAACCTCATTTCCTTTAATAAAAAGTCAGCTCTAAAATCTGTTGTCAGCTACTTGGGTACCTTTATGTGGCTTTTTGGAGGAAATTGTACAATGTGGCACTCTGCTCAAGAAGAACAGCTTCCCAGTTGAATTACTAAGGGGTTGTATCTCAATATTTCACTGAACTATCTCCATACATTTTAACCTAATAATTCATAAGTTAAATAGAATATCTACTACCTTCTGTTCTTTGTGAAGCTACCCTTGATTTATTTTATAATAAGAGCTAATCCTTGTTAGGAATCATATGTGTGTAGTAATTTGCATAATTTCCCTAGAACTTTAATATGAGCATGTGTTGTGCTACAAATTGAAATCAAATTTAAACAACTTCTGAAATATATATATATATATATATATATATATATNAAATATGTAGTTATACACACACACACATATATCATATATTATTTAATTGATTGGCTGTTCATGCTTTTCTTCCTTTTAAATAACTTAACATTACTAGGATCCAGTCACATTAGTTTGGACAATGTTAGCTGCTTAAACAATCCTGAAATTTCAATAGCTTAATACAGTAGTTTCTTATTTTCAGAACTTTACCACATGCATGTTACAGGTGGATAGGTAGTTATTGTTTCTCCCAGTAATTGATGGACCCAAAGTGACAGAAGTTGGGCCAGGCTTCCAGAAACACTGAGTATTGTTTGCTTCCCAGTCAGCTAGGAGTGAGGAAGAGTGAGTTGCATCACCAAAGGAACTTGGAATGGGCCAGGCCTAGAAATAGCACACAGTCCTTCTGCTCATATCCTCTGGGCTGGAACTCAATCACATGGGCATGTTCACTGTAAGTGAAGCTGGAATGTATAGCCCAGCTGTCTTCCTAGGCTCAAGAGAAAGTAGCATTTTGGTTTGCTGCCTGTGAAGAAGGTATTAATAAATACTGATTCTTAGAAAATTTTAATGGGTCATTACTTTGTAACACAAAATCACACATTAAAGCATATTCTTTGATTCTAATTAAATATATTCCTTTCTAATCCATTAAAATTACAGCATTATTTTTGTATTGTTACTGGAGATTTTACCATTCTGAGAATGTGACAGTCAAAATATATTTGAAAGCTATGCCTGTTTATCTAGATTGACCTAAAATAAACTACTAGGAGGCATGCCTGAGTACTGCACCTACGCAGAAGCCGTCACTTGCTGTTTCTAGTAACTACCTACTCTTGTGACAGATAACCTGCTGTTGAAAAGTTTACATTAGCTGGATGGCAGGAGTTGTTCTCTGTAAGTGAAAGAGTTCAGCCTGAGTGCAGTAATCTTTGTGTTACAGAATCATTGTATTACCTGGTAGCCAAATTGGTAGCTAAAACACTCAGAACTTTTTGAAGACTTACACATTCTTTATGTGCCAATGTGGGAATCTGGCTGTAAAAGGCCTTCAATATCTGAGAGAGAACAAAGTCCTATTGAAATTGTAACCTTATTTGATAGAAAATTGTATCTCTTATTTCATAACATAATAATCAGTGTCCATGGATTTTATTAAATACCTGAAAGTAATCTGTCATGATTGATGTCTTCAGAAGTGAATGAAAACAGCAAATTGATTAGTGTCAGAAAACTTCCTTCACATTTTTGTGTGTCACTGACTCATTTTCCTTTCATTTCTTTGTCAACCAGTGCAGAAAAGGTTCAATATATTCTTTCAATATTGTTACAAGTTAGGCAGGACTGAGGAGTAGGTAGTAGTTAAGACTATTTACAAGTAGGAATTCTCTCATTTCATTGAGGTGAGTGTTCACATCAGACTTGAGGTAGCTCTCAAGTTTTGAGGAGCATATTTTTATTTCCTCCTTTTCTTATAGGGAATTTGAATGATTCCCACATAATGATTTTTTGCCTTTTTGTCTGTCTCAGCTCAAATATTACGTGTTCCATTTTATTTTTACATATTAAAAAATGCGTTAGTATTATTACATAGTATTGCAGTACTAGTAACATAATCTGTGGTATTATCAACAAGTATCTTTGGATGTGATAGGATTGGATAGAAAAAAAAAGAAACATTACCAAATAATCATTTGAAAGTTAATTGATTTAATAACACCATCTATAACAAAATCCTGAAGTATTATATATCCCCCCCATTTTCTTTGAGAAACTATAAATATTTTATGTGTTAAAATTATAGAATATGTTAATTTGGTGTTGTGTTCTCTTTTTTCATTTTCTTCAAAAAATCTTCAACCACTATGGTTCTTCCACACAATCTACCTTATATATTGGGGAAGACAGGTTGCATCTACAAATTAAAAAAAAAAAAACAAAACTTTTTTTTTTATACATATGCTTGTTATTTCAGTAAGATCAACAAAATGTTTAGGAGCACAAACAAATTCATTAATTATCTTTTGTATCCAGGGCAAAATATAGCAGGCAAGTTGAAAAATGAATTGTTTATTTTTGGAGGGGCTGGGAATAAAGAACAATGAAACTTCCAAATAAAAGTAGTTGGACCTTTTTGCTGTGGATTTGAAAATAAGTCCAGAAGGCTGAGCTTAATATAACATGTGGCAGGTGGCCTGCGTTTGCCTGGAGAATTCCTTTAGGGCAAGACAGCTCAGCAAACACATAAATCCTTTTTTCTCTGTTATCTAGTAGCACATTTAGTTGCCATGGGGATTTTATTTATGCAGCAGATCCTCTGCAGTTCAGTTTGTGCCTAAAGTTTAACCGTACAGCTGTTACCATAAATGCTACATGACAATATTTTCCAAACACAGATCCTAGAACAAAAAGAACATTTTTTTTCCTAGCATTGATTTTGCTTTTTATGTTCTGAAACATCTTAAAGTTATTATTATGTCCCAGGAAAACTTCACACAAGTTTCAGGCAAGCAGTGGTGTTATTTAATGTTATTTGAATTGTTCAGTTGCAAATAAATTATATAAAAATGTGGCAAATATATTTAAGGTTAAAACAATATTTTGTATGTTAAATGAATATTTTTTATTATTGTTGTCTGTTTTAAGATTTAATTTTTCCTGCTGTTACTTCTTAAAGGAGTTTATATCAAAGGATAAGTAAGACTAGAATGCATGCTACTCCACAACTTCTCACTTCCACAGCTCTTTTAATATTTTTCCCCACTATTTTTTAGTAGAGGAAGGAAGAAAACAAGATAGAAAAATGGTGATTGCTTTTGCAACAATCAAGGGACATCTAAGTTTCTCCAGCTCAGGGCTAGGTCCTGATTTGGAATGAATTGCTTTTGTTTAGTCTTGATTTGTACTATACCAGATAAATCACCAATATGTCTCCTTTGTGTGAAACAGCATGGATTGGTCAATGAAAAGGGGAACTGATGCTTTTAGATGGAGTGCATAAAATTACCTCACACCATCTGTGTCACAGTGTGCCAGGAAAATGATGAAAGGAAAACTTGCAATCCAGGTAAAGTTGCTTCCTTAGAAGGAAAGTAAGGCATTTAGAATCAAGATATATTGTTCACTTCTTCCTGCTGCATCACATTTCAAATATGTGATGTTGACTGTTTCAGAGAACTATACAGACATCATCCTTACAGATGGTTTTGCTCTAATCAGAGGGTCAACATAGAAAATTTGAAATCATAAACTAAATGAAGGACTTCTGTTTAATACCATATATTCTTGGCAGTGACCAAGCTGTTTAACATTAAAACCACATTACTGCAATAACAATCATTAAAGATAGTCTCTGCTAGGAACAAATACCTTTCAGATATTTATTTCTGTCCCAAATGGCCACATAAATATGAAAATGAACTTTGATGTGATTACTGGAGCATAGATTTTTTTTAAAGATGGACACAATATCTTTATTTATTTGATTTATTTTTATGTGGTGCTGAGGATTGAACCCAGTGTCTCACTGCTGCAGTCCGGCTGCAGCAAAATAATCGGGGGGTGACGAATAACTTGTGTACGTTGATATAGCAGGAGTAGGAGCCGTTTATTGCAGGACAGGAACAGTATTTATACATTCCACACAGCTTATCTAATTAGCATAAACTAGATACATCAGTCAACCAATAAGGAATCTCCACACTTAATGGCTCGCTTTTGTTACTTCTCAAACCACTCCCTCTGGCATTTTGCCAGGCACCATCCAGACTTGTTTACGAACTCTAACATTCCCCTGGCAAAATGCCAGGTGTTATTTTGACTTATTTACAGACTCTAACATCTCACATGTGTGAGGTAAGCACTCCACCACTGAGCTATAACCCCAGCCCATGGAATAGCGATTTTTTTTTTTTAGAGTGGAAAGTGGAAGGCTTTATTAAAGGATAGCAGAAAAGACTTTTTCCCGGAGGAAGAAGGGGACCCGAAAGGCGGAATCTGTGGAAGCGGGGAGGTCTTCCCTTTTTTATAGCTAAGGTCTTCTTTTAGTTTTTCTGGAGTAGCGATTTTAACAAGCAATTGTTAACAAGTTTTGTCCTCGAGTTGGGTACTCTGAGCATTGAGACATTCCACCATTCCATCTCATATGAGAAGGAACTGGAATGTCTTGCCATTTTACTGCAAATATTGGTCCATGTTTCATGTCATACTAAAGCTGTAATGAAACACTAGCATGTGTTTCCTTGTATCCATCAACAGTGATGTTTTCAGTATTCAGTTTTCATTGTAAAGTCATTTCTTGAAAAAAAAGTTAGCAATTTTACTTAATCATTATAACAGTGTTACTCAAAGTGTGTTCCATGGACCAGTCACATTGGCAGCACCTGAGACCTTGTTAGAAATGTAAAATTTCAGTTTCCCTCCTTCTCAAGACATACTGAATCTGCATTTAACAAGTTCCCGAGCTGATTTCTATGCACAGTGTTTGACATGCATTAGTCTCTGAGCCTCAAAATTGGAGGTGAAACTGCACATCTTAAGTATTGTGAAAGGGAGGTATGATTTCATCAGCTATTTTAGGACCTGCTAGTAACACCTTAGCATCATTTCTTTTTTTTTTTTTTTTGTATGTCTAACTCATACACACAAAAAAAGTGAAAAGAGTTCTCCCTGTTTTCACTTTTTTTCCACCTGGTGCAGTAGTAATTACTGCCAAAATTATCTTTCAGAAATAAAGGTTTATTAGCCCCTATACTACTCAAACTATTTGAACCACTCTTCTTTTTCTGTTGGTTCAATCTACTATTTTTTTCTTAATCTCTTAATAGCTTGTAATACGCACCCTGACCCAAAATTACACCAAATGACTCATCATGCCCTGGACTTATCACATTCATTATAACTCTGTGCCCTTGCATATGGTATTTCCCCTTCTGGGAATGTCTTTATTTTCATCTGCTGAAGTTTTATTCATGCTCAAAGACTCAGTTCCTGTGTATCTTCTGGATGAAGCATCGATCTTTACACAGAATTAGTTGCCCTCTTTGTGGGATGTCTATAGCATTTATGCAAACCTCTTACATGGTGCCAGTGACTCCATATTTTATTCACTTATTTACGAGTCTGACTCACCTACTAGACTGCTCCTTGAAGGTAAGACTTTTACCGGGTTACCTGTGTAATCCCAGCACCTTGGACAGTGTCCAGCCTCCACAGGTGCTTTTTAAGTGAATGAGTGTGAAATCCATTTAAAAGGAAGCCTTTTTAGTAGTTAGAACTACTAACTAACTGATACTTCAGAGTAAATCAGTATACCTTCTCTCTATCATAACCTTTAATAAAGAAAAATATCTTGCTATTCTGAAGAGAATTATGTCAGATATTCTGGGTAGAGGAAGTATAATGAAAGGCCACATACAAAGTAAGGTACCAAAGAGAAAAGTGCCTGAATAGAGAAATTACTGAAGCTTGAATGCCCAATTGAAGAGAAACTGGTATACTTGAGAAAACCCAGTGAAATAAAAATGGGGTCCAAGGACTTGATTATACTTAATGTGAAAATTGTGTCACCCTTCTTAGAAGTAGAGGATCCATCTGTCCTCACTTGGATTGTGTGGGTTAGAAGTTCATCTTTGAAACAACACATTACTCCCCATGTGTGCCTTAAACCAGTATATTTTATTTTTATAAGTAAGATTTTATATGCATGATGAAATGACTGCTAATTAGTGGTAATATAGCAGGAGATTGGATTTTTCTTCCCCTATAAGCAGTGGTAGTTTGTATTGCACTTTGGTTATTTTGGTTATTTTTTGGTTATTACACTTACTATACTTTACTTATATAAATGTTCACATAGCAACGGCAGCAGGCTGTAAAGGAATGCCTTGATGCTTCTGGACCAGACTATTTTGCATTTCCACCTTGTTTGCCTTATACCTGTGTGAGTTCTCCTGGTGTTTCTGAGTTGCACTGTGGAAATGTGAAATAAAAAGGTGGAACATTTCTTTAACAAAAGCAGGACATTTTAACTACATGATTATTACTTTTTCCTAGAAGAGAGAAATTTTGTTTGGTACTGGGGATTGAACTAGGGGCATTTGATGATGGAGCCACATCCCCAGCTCAATTTTGAATTTTATTTAGAGACAGGGTCTCACTGAGTTGCTTAGCACCTCATTTTTGCTGAGGCTGGCTTTGAACTCGCAATCCTCCTGCCTCAGCCGCCAGAGCTGCAGGGATTACAGACGTGCACCACCGTGCCTGGCTGAGAGAAACTTTAGATGGATTTACCACGCTAAGTCTGAATAACAAAACTAAGGCTATTAATATCAGGGAATAGACATTGTCATGTGAATCAATGGCATTTGTAATTCTTACTTAATTCAAAAGTCATTTAATTTTACTGATCTTTGTATATATATGTAAACATACATGTCTGTATATGTGTGCATATATATGTATTTTGTATATATATATATATATATATACACACACACACACTCACTGAGTAAATGAGTTTAGGGCTTTAGTTCTAATAATTTTATTATCAGTAATATTGGGCAAATGTTTTAAGAAATTTGTGGTCCTTACAATTTTCAGCCTGATATTATGGTATTAATAAGTTCAAACTCTTTCTTTTTTCTTAGTTGTAAGCTCATTTTATTGCCTACAGGCTTTACACTTACTACAGAGTTTGGCAGGGAATGCTCTATAGTTATTAAGATTGAGATGGTGAAGTTTTATTAGGAAGTAAAGAAGAAGATAGAGGATAAAAAAATTAAGGGATTATTTAACATTTCTTTCTTTTTTTTTTCTTTTTCTTTTTTGGCACTAGGTATTGAACCTAGGGGTACTTTATCATTGAGTAACATACCCAGCCCTTTTTATTTTTTTATTTTGAGACAGGGTATAAGTTGCTTAGGGCCTCACCAAATTGCTGAGGCTGCCCTTGAATCCACAATTCTCCTGCCTCAGCCTCCCAAGTAGCTGGGATTACAGGCATGTGCCATACATTGTACTCTGTGCTATTTATCATTTCTTAATGATAAATTAAAAACTTTTCTTGGAGTTTTTTTTTTTTTTTTTTTTGGTTCTGTAGAAATTAGTGAGAGGCCACCTAGAATTTTATTGCAGATATCCTAATAATAAAATTAATATAATTAAAATCTTTGTTCTTTAGTTATATAGAAGCGAAAGAAAATAAAGCAATTCTTTTACAAACTGACATTTCTAGAATATTATTATTATTTTTGTTGTTGTTGTTATTTGGTTTTGAGGAAGTATCTATTAAAGAAGCTGGGAAGCCCTGGCTGGATGTCATTACCGCACAGGACAAGTATGTGCTTTTCCTTTTCTTATTTAGCATGTGAGTTAAAGGTCTGATACTGTGAGAGGTCAGTGATGGTATCTTTATCAGTTCCTTTAGAAAACCACTGGACACATCTGGGCTGTAGACAGGAGTAGTGAGTAGTCTGGAAATCTACTAGAGACCAAGTGGGGAGTGGTTACCTGCTATTGATGTGAATGAAGGGAGTACCACACGAACACAAAGTTGTGAGGTTTTATGGGCATCTTTCATTACCTGACTGGATGTCAAACTGCCGGTAAAACAGGATATTTATTTCAACTGTCCAGGCTGCTTGCTGTTTTATATAACACCTTGTCCATGCACTGTGATATGGCAAAGGGGGTAAGAGCAGGGAGAAGCAGTACTAACGAACCAAAAAGAGGCCAGTGGAGGGGAAGCATAAGGCAGAGGAAGGCAGAAGAAGCCAGAGTAGGTCCTGCATTGTGTCCCCCAGGAAAGAGCCTGAGGGGAGGGAAGAGTTATATGTGGTTTCCTGGTAATTTATAGATCCCCAGAGAAAGGAAGATCAAGTAACCCTAGAGAAATAAGGATAAACTTAAAAAAGATAAACACCAAATTAAAACAGACAGATTAATAGTCTGAGCATATTCTGTTGGGCTTCTATTTTGGAAGTCTTAAGGAGATCCATTAGTACTAATGTACTGAAATGCATAAGGCTGGCAATATTTCTATAAGTTTTATAGGGAAAAGATACGATAAATTTCTTTGGGAAACTACATGACTTTCTGAAACCATTTTTTCTTCCTAACACCATCAGGTTAGATGTGTGGAGCTAAAAGATTGTCTTGTGGTCCTGAAATGTGAAAGGGTGACTCTTCTCTTTTATGTTGTAGAGGCCTCATAGCATAATGGATAAGAGAAAGCAAAGACTCTACAGCCAGTGCCCTCGAGTCCAATTCCTATCTCTGCCTTTAGCAAGTCAGGTCAACCATGTGGTGCCTTAGTTCTTCATCTGTAAAATGTGGATAATTTACTTATCCTGAAAAGATTTGCAAAATTCAGAATCGCATACAGAGAGCTCTTAATTTATTTGGTATGTAGTAAGCACTTACTAAGGTTAATATTATTAATAAAAAAAAGAACTGAAAAAAGTTTATTGGGGGAAAGAAAATAGAAAAACATGAGATTGATCATGTCAATATCCTCAGCAAACATAAAAGCTATCTGCAGACTCATATTTAGAAGAGACCTTAACCCAGCAGAGAAAATAGAAAGGATGAGAATATTTTCAGAAGAAAATTTAAATAAGGGGTCACTTTTTTATATTTATTTTTTTAGTTATAGTTGGACACAATACCTTTATTTTATTTATTTATTTTTATGTGGTGCTGAGGATCAAGCCCAGGACCTCACACGTGCTGGGTGGGTGCTCTACTGCTGAGTCCTAACCCCAGCCCAACGAGTCACTTTTTTAAAGATGCTATATTAAGCACATTTTATAATATAGTGAAAAGCAAGAAAAGTGTTTAAACACAGTAACTGGAGTAGAAGAGAAGCTGGTGAGAAGAGGACAGGGATGACTTGCATAGCATAAGGAAATAAAGTTACAGTTTTGTTGGGACCCATGGCAGGAAAATGCCTCAGGAAGCTTTTAGGAATGAAAAACAATCCAAGGCAAATGGAATAGAATGAGGTCAAGATGGTAAAGGACCACCTATAGAAAAATATTGACAGGATGAAGAGGAAAAAAGCAAGAAGTACTTAGAGGATTGAGAAACAGGAAGATAGAGTTTCTTCCATGAAGATATTGAGAGCAGTGACCTCATCTTTTCCTGAGACTGCCCAATGCCAGCCCTGGACTTGGCATGCCATGGACACTTGGCTAGTCTCTAATGATTTTTGAATGAGGGGATTAATAAATAGATTAATTGATTTAATGAATGAAGGAATCAAGTTTATCAACAATTGTGAGTACTAGAAGGAAGTAGGTCATGTGAAATATGATTTCACTCTTAAGTATAAATGAATATGCTTGTGTGAAGTAGGGAAGAGTAAGATTTCTCTTCAGGGAACAATTACAAAATTCAGGAGTCAAGGAAATCATGGGAGAGATTTTCCTCAGGTTTACTCAGAAGAAATAATGTAAGAGAAAAATGAGAATTTTTTCTTGACAATTCTTCCCCACACATGAGTTATTAAGGATTTAGAGGCAAAAAATGGCTGGATAAAGTCCAAGTGTGATAAATCTGTGAGAAGAGGTAGAATCTTTGAATAAGGTTGTTCCTCACCTCTGAACCCTATAGAGTTGACCGTTCATGGAAATCCTTTAGGGGTTCCCAGGGTGAGTTTTCTTAAATGGGGAAAGACAAATTTCCATGAAACAGTTCAGCTGCCTCTGTTTTGCATATGAAAGTCCTCAATGTGCTCACTACCAGGATGTAAAATATTTGTAGGTCTATTATGGCAACAAGTAGGAGTAAATGTTAGAGGAAAGAAACTATAGCCATTAAGAAGAAGTATCACACCCTGCTTATTTTTTTAAAGATATATAGTAATGTTTGAGGTAGTTAGGTTATTTAGTGACTTTTCACTAAGCATATATGTGAAAGATCATGAAAGATTTTTAAAGGTAGCATACATTCAGAAGGTCCTATATCTGGGCATATACTTCATAAGGGCATTGAACACAATGACAACAGTGTTGCTAGTGAATTAGGAAAAAGTAGTAGTTGTAGGAGAGTCACCATTTAGCCTTCAGCTCTATGCATGGGCCATAGATGTTCCATGAGAAGCTAACTGGCAAGCTCAACAGACATATAGCATGCTAGTTTTCAAATTGCAGTCCTCAAGTGATGGTCCACCATTAAAATTTTAAAAATTAATGAAAGTATTTTCATTTTATATTTTCCTATACATACTTTGATTCATTTGACAATTGAGTCTTTATGATGTCAGACACAGGCTACCATGGAACAAAATGGAGGCTGCTCTTTGTTTTCTAAGCTTGCATTCTAGTAGTAGTATCACAAGCTTCCTGTGTTCAGAAATTTCCTAGAGATGTTGAAAATATAGATTCCCCAGGTGTTATGCTGTGGTGGCTTCTGTTGGCTGTGTGTGTAGACAAGAAGTGGGAGGAAGGTGAGGTGACTAATCCAAGGGAGTGATGGTGGAGGGTTGACCACAGGGATTTTCCAGAGCTAGAAGTATCAGCACGGAGACATGATGGATAGGAAGTATTTGGCATGGTAGACTGTTTAGATAGAGGGAAGAGCAGGTGTAAAGACTGTGGCAAGTCTCGCCCTTGCTCTACTTGGCTGGCTCTCTTTCACTTAATATTTTAACAGAGTTCAGCAAGCATGTATGGAGCACCTCCTCTGTGCCAGACTCTACTTGTCACTAAAGATGAAATTTTCTTCCAATTGCAAAGAAACTCATTGTTGAGGACGTGGGCATTAACACGTGACTTAAAGCACTTAAATTTGTGACAGGCTTGTTGATTAAAAAATACTTGTAACACATATAGGCTATTCGATTACATAAGGTATACCTCTGAGTGACTTCATCATATCT
Source organism: Marmota marmota marmota (assembly GCF_001458135.2). Taxonomy (NCBI): domain Eukaryota; kingdom Metazoa; phylum Chordata; class Mammalia; order Rodentia; family Sciuridae; genus Marmota; species Marmota marmota. The sequence continues at coordinate 26,207,893 of NW_025999900.1, read as the reverse complement.
TGTGTGTGTGTGTGTGTGCACGCATGCACACACGTGTGCACATGCTAGAAATTGAGGCAGGGCCTCACAAGTTAGGCAAATGCTTTACCACTGTGCCAAATCCCCAGCCTCTTCATCACCTGATTTAAAGGTCTAGAATCTTAGCAATACTTCTAAAGCTACTTGAATTTCCCCCTAATTCCAACTTTACCTCCCTACCTCTCTTTCTAAGGTATCCTGAATTTTTCTTGTTCCATATTTTTTTTAATATTGAAATTTTAATTTGAGACAGATTCTTTAAGATTTCCTCTGTAGGCATCACATCACTATGCAAATACAATTTAGATTTTACTTTCTTTGTCTTTTTTTAAAGTTTAATTTTAAATGAGATTCTTGTATTTAACCATCATGATTTGCTATAGTTTTTTTTTTTATGGGTGTCCCTTTGAAGGACCTTCCTTTTTTTTTTTTTTGAGTATGCCAAAACATGTTTTGATTTTTAATTATTAATTTGTGTTGAATGTGATCAAGTGTTTTTTTTTTTTACATGTTATTTCTTCTAATTTTTCACAACATTGATGTTGTAAAATAGATTTACAGATTTTTCTAGAATTGCATTTATGGTATAAAATCAACTTCGCCATGACATGTCTCTATTTTTGTATAATACTGGATTCAGTTTTCTAAAATTTTGTTGTTCTTTTGTCATTTATTGGGGTTTTGTAAAGAAACAGTTTTTTTGAGTTTGAGTGACCATATTCTTACTCACTTGAGTCCTTTGTGTTCTGAACATATTAAAAAACATGTGAATTCGGGCTGGGGTTGTGCCTTAGTGGCAGAGAGCTTACCTTGCATATGTGAGGCACTGGGTTCAATCATCAGCACCACATAAAAATGAATAAACAGAAAGATATTATGTCCTTGTATAACTGAAAAATATTTTAAAAATGTGAATCCAAGATTTTTTCAATTTGGATGGATTATGTAGGTCAAGTTTTATTAAACTCTTTCACAGTGTTTGTAAAGATTGTATACTAATTCTACATCAAAATAATTACTTGTTAACTATATTAAGTACTAAATATATAGTGAATTAAGAACAACTATAATTAGTTTAGTTTAGTTTTTTTTTTTTTTGTACCAGGGATTGAACTCAGGGGTACTTGTCTACTGAGCCACATGCCCAGCCCTATTTTGTATTTTATTCAGAGATACGGTCTCACTGAGTTGCTTAATGCCTTGCCATTGCTGAGGCTGGCTTTGAACTCGAGATCCCCCTGCCTCAGCCTCTGGAGCCGCTGGGATTACAGGCATGTACCACTGCACCAGGCTAACTAGGATATTTTGTTGTTGTTGTTGTTGTTAAGAAATGTACTGTATAAAAGGAGACAACCAATTGGGACATAAGTATAATCTTGTTCCTTAGGTTGAGGAATCACTTTTCTCTGGGCCTCTCTTGGCCTGTGCCCAGTGCCTTCTCAGTTGCCACCAGCAGCCAATGTCATTCTATCTCTGTGCAGTGCCTTGTCTTCCTCTCCTCTTCTCCAAGCAGCCTCTGTTACTTTATGTTCTCCGAGCCATGGAATAGAAACGTCAATATAAAAAAAGTTCAGGCTCCTTACAATTTACAGGTTTTGGTGTTTACTGCTTAGAAACTTGGCAGTTGCTGACCACAAAAATAAACATGCAGAAGATAGAAAGTTTCTGGAGTTCTCACTGTATTGGTCTTTAGTTCTTTGCTCTTTTCAGTATGACTTACTTTTCTAAAACCTTACGCCATCAAACTCTTTTGAATCCACTAAACTCATCTCCTTTTCCTCTGTCCTTGATAGATCCACTTGAAATATGCCGTCATAATTTGAAGATATTTTAAAGATAAGATTGCCTGTTTTTTATTAAACTCCTTGAACTAGGACTGATATATTTTTTTCACAGCTTCATGATTAAGCAACAGATCATACCATCTGTCTTTAACATGGCTCCCTAATAGTGAATAACATACTTTTGTCACTTTTAATTTGGGATATATTTTTTCCACATGTGACATAGAAGTGCTAGTGTATGCTAAGTAGTCTATGTGTTACATTTTTTTCTGGTATAACAATTATGACAGATTTTTTTTTCTGCTGTAACAATTATGCCAATTGTTCTGTTATTGATAAAAAGTAATAGAACAATTTATTTAATGAAGTTTCCTAGTGGTTGATTGCTTTTTTAAGGCAGACTATAGAGAAGGGTTTGCTTTGCTTTTTCAAAAGATGAAATAATTTTTTTAAGTTGACTGTTCTTTGGAATTTCCTTACATTAAGTTAACGTATGTAAGTTCACGTAATGTCCCTTTTAAAGTCTCATTTGCAGACAAGGATCCACACACTATCTCAGCTGTCATAAAACTATTTTCAGAGCCACAGGGAGTTTGCCAATACAAATGAAGATGTTGGCCAAATGAGTAAAGGGGAAGAGAAACAGTCTTTGAACTCTAGGATTACTTTTCTTTTCTCTTGGTGTAAAATAAATACATGAGTGCACAAATTAACAATACATAAGATTAAATTAGGGATGACATAGACTTGAAAATCACTGGTATTTCTGTTGCATCTGAGATTGCTTTGAAATCAATCACATTTTGTGAAAATATCTCTGTTCTTTCTTTGTAATCACATTGGTTTGGAATCTTTCTCCTAATTGTGCATAATTTACAAAAAAGGTAAAAAAATTGTAATGAGTGAAAGGGGAAATGCAATTATTGTCTTAAAATTTTAGAAAGAGTTTGCTTCCTAGTAGATTTCTTATAACAGGAGTTTTTGAGTTGATGTCAAATTTTGCTTGTATTTTAATTGTATTTATTTATTTGTTTTTGATACCAGGGATTGAACCAAGAGTGCTTAACTATTGAGTCACATCCCCAGCTCTTTTTTAAAAAAATTATTTTGAGGCAAGATCTCACTAAGTTGCTTAGGGCCTCTTGGTTTGCTGAGGTTGGCTTTGAACTTGTGATCCTCAGCCTCCCAAGCTGCTGAGATTTCAGGCATGTACCACTGCTCGTGGCTAGGTCTTGGTATTTTTTTAACAAGCTGAATGTAGGAATAGTACATGAGTATAAATTAACCTTAGTTTTCACCCTACTCTTTATACAGCACCACTCCCTTCTTAGAGGAAGCTTCCTTGGCAATTGGAAGCCTGTGTTGTAGGAAAGAAACCTTGAGTGGTTCACCCAGCATAGCCTTTCACCTTCAGAAAGAACAACAAACCCTTTCCCCAGAAACGGATATTTATCCTACTCTTAAGGTTGTCCAGGGAAGTTGAAACCCACAGCAGGGTCACTCTGCACTCACTGTTAGGATGAGTTTTATAATGGGCTCAAATCCCTCCTGGTATTGGAGTTCCCTGGTTGTCCTCCATACTTCTCAGTGTATACAAAACAAAACGCTTCTCAATGCCAGGTTCTGTGGGAGTTTGGTGTACAAAAGCACTTTTTCCCTCAAGGAAAAACTAGTTTTCAGTGTCTCTTGTGTAATAATCTTTTAAATGCTGAAGATTGTAATTAGGTCATCCACTTGTAATTAGGCCAGTTTGTCTTCTAGACTAAATCATCTAAACACAGTATTGGTTTATTATAGACCTATTAATAATTTTTAAATGTCTGGCTTAGAGTAAGGACCCCTTTTTCTAGTCTCCAAGTTCTCCAAAATTGAGCTATCAGTCATACCCAGCTATATGTCTGTCTGACTTATACATGATCTAGCTGTTACCTTCCAAGGGTTAAATAGAACTTTATAAATTGCCTAAAAAAAAACAAAACAAACAAACAAAAAAAAAAACTTAACGGTGAATCTTATCTTTTATGTTTATTCAATATGTGATAAATTTTGAGTTTCTGTATGTTATAAATAGACACATTTTTAGAGAGAAATAGCTATAAATTTGTAGTCCCTTTCTGTCATATAATGATCATCATAATAATGATATAAAGTACAGCTAACTCATGGTAACCCTGCTCCACATATGTGTTCATGGTCATACACACAAAGGGATAAAAATTATGTCGATATTAGTTAAATACTTTTTATGATCGTGAATAAGACAGAAATCTCTGGCTTAGTAGGACAGGGATGTCAAAAAGCCACAGTGAGCTATCATGCATCATTGGAGAAGTGAACTGAATGTAATTTTTGCGCAGAAACCTGCAGGATCAAATCCAATAGAGAAAGAGGGGAAAGGCAAGTCGAGAGCTGGCTCTTCGGGAAGATTGTGATGGGTTGTGAGTGTTGAGATCAAGGAGCGCTGAGACGCAGGGCTGAAGAGACATGGGTGGACTGAAGAGAAATAGGCTCAGGAGCTGAAACCATAGGGAAGAAAGAGCCTTAAAGAATTTTAAGGGGACGTGTAACTGGGTTTAAAGTGTAAATGGTGTGGCACTTGGGTTGCAGGCTGGTGGGAAGGAAAGAGTCTGGAAAGCTGCTAAGGATGTTACCTTGGTAGTCCAGGTAACCTTGGGTGAAGACCTGAGATAGGTTGGAGAAAAGAGGGATGCTTGTTCTGAAGGCTAGGTGACCACTTTCATATGGGCAATAAAAGAGACTGAAGTCAGGCGCTCTGCTGGTTGCTCCTGTCATGGGCTTAGGGGAGCAGTGTTCGTGAGGCAGTGTGGAGGGGAAGAGCATCTAGATGATTTTGGAGATTGGAGCCACTTTTGTACACCTAGGAAGAGACGAGAAGTTTTGGTCTGGAGCTCAGGAGAGGGTTTGCAGAGGGAAATGGAGACTGATGTTTGAAACCATTAAGAGACCAGGTGGCATGGGAAGATGAGAGCACAGGTGGAACCCTCAGGAGTAAGGACTGTGAGTGCTGGGTTTCTGATCTCGCAATTAAAAGGCTCAGGGGTCACTCCAGTTAAACTGGGCTAACTGGGCTGCACGAAATAACCACACAAGAGACACAAATACCTGTGACGACTCCTCTGACCTTAAGGGTCCGCAGAAAGAGAGAGAGAGCGAGAGCAGGCGCTGACCCCTTTTATTGAGGGAAGCTATTCAAATGAGGCAAGGGGTCAGGTTTCAGGGGGCTGAGTCTGTCTTCATGATGTCCACTGTCAGCAGGTTGACTGACACCTGAGTAGGCCACACCCAAGGGCACAGTAAGAGAAGGGGACACACACAAGGCACTTCCATGGAAGATAATATCCTAAACAGGGCAAGGGGTTATATTACAAAGAAACAGGTGAGCATAGCTTCACCCGTGGGGCTGTAGCAAGACACACCCATGCACGAGACACCGACCACATTTCTGTGACTGAGCACCTCAGCACCCAGCCTGGGAGTGTGACTCAGTCAAGTGCAAAGTTGGTCTCCCACATGTGAGAAGGGAAGCCAGGTGTGGAGGCTGATGAGAAGAGTCAAGAGTGAGGGAGAGGAGCCTTAGAGGCTAAGGAAACATAGTCATGAAGGAAAGTATGGTTGAGGTAAATCTCATGCCACAGAAGACTGAAAGTGACAAGATGATTGGAGACCTTAGTTAGGGCAGTTTAACTAAAGCATCAATGTCAAAAGCCAGATGATACTGGCTTTAGGAGCAAATGGGGACAGGGAAATAATTAACATTTACTGGCAACTATTATGCTGTAAGCATTTTATTAGGTCCTTCATGGTTTTTCTGTTTAATTCTCATATGCACCCTGTGAAGTAGGTATTTTTCAGATAAGAAATCGAGTCTAAAGCATTTGTCCAAATTGCACAAATAGAGCCAAAATTAAATTTCTGTTCACTATTATTCTTAAATTATTTAATCTATGAGTGTAATAAGATAGAAAGGATTGATATTTATTTTCTCAATAGTAAATAAAGTCTGAATGGTTTATGAAATGAGACCTACAACTTTCTATTCATAGTTTATGTGGTAGCACAAGAATCCCTACTTTGATATAATTCATATTATCATCATGCAATTGATAGCAACATAGCAATAAGTGAAAAAATATAATCAGGTATGTTATAGGCATTAGGAATAGGAATGTCTTATGGTGAAGCCAAGCACATACATACATGCTACATGAACACACAAGGATGACTCCATCTTAATGCTAACTTGGCAAATATGAAAGAATTTAGACGCTATAAAGACATGATATGTGATGAAATATTTCATTCAGAAGAGATTAGCAGTCTTCCCCTGTGCTAAGTGTACATTGCTAAGTCTATATGGCCAGTCAGAATTTGGCAATGTTTTAAGTGGTAAAAGGTGTTGCTTGAGCCAGCTATCATAACATGGCAATCGAACTATAATAAGTAGGATCTAATGAAGTGTCTAAGTGCCAGTGACGAATAATAAAATAATTTATAGTGAGGAGGAAAATAACATCATGCACATAATAGGAAAGAGCATTAAACAATATTATGCCCATTGTAAAACTATTCATGGTTTGTAGAAAATGGGACAAGGACTGAGCATTTTAATCAAACTATGCAAATACTAGACAAATTGAAACTATTCTGTGTCCTTCTGATAGAGGTTTCCAGGTGCAAAAGCTGTGTTGTGGTGACAGAGTATCATGCTCAAGGGAAAAGATAAGACATGGTAATTCCTGATTTGGGATTCTAGAAAATTGAGGAAATTTCTTGAATTGAGGTTCAAAAGCTATGGGAAAGAAGTTGTAAATCAATAGTCTTATGTGTCACTACAGAAATGTATAGGAATAATTTCAAATAGAAAAATTAACCAATGAAAGTTACCCTCATGGCCTAAAACATGGTAAAATTTGCTTTTTGCAAGAAAACAAGGGAATCCCTTCTTTTGCAAATTCATTGAAAATATTAAATTGATTATTTTTACCCATAAAATGCAAATTGTGTTTAAGATCTGAGAAGTGAATTTGTTCTTAGAAATTAAATCTCTTAGGAATTATTTGTCTGGTTTTCTTCTTTGGGTTTAGGATGGACACTTGAGCTTTTTTTTCTCTCCCTCTTTTTTTATTTGATGAGATTCTAGTCATGTTTTAGTTTATATCATAGCAAAGAGGTTTTAAATGACCTCTTTATGAATGCAGTTGCCACTGCTTCCATTCTCATTTCCCTTCATCTCAGCATGGCTTTTGACACTGTCAACCGTGCTATCATTTCAGAGTGCTTGAGGGAATTTCCGTCCTTAAACACTCAATTTTACATCAAAATAACACTTGAAAAGCACAGTTTTGTAGGCAAATATTTTATCTAAATTTTTTTTCAAGAATATCGCAAATTCTATTTAGTTAAAACAATAGCATCTAGAGGTCTGATTATTTTAATTTAGCTTTAGAGACAGTTTCCACTTCAGCCAGCTACCAGAAGCTGTTTTTAAGATATTTTGTCTCTGGTTGGCCATAGGCACTGGTGGCTTCATGGGTTAGTAGTCAGTGGACAAAAAGATGAACCAATGGAGCTTTGTTTTGAAATGGATCCTACCTGTCTCTGTTTACCTGTGATATATTGTTGGTATGAAATTAGTTATTTCTGTAACCTACACACTGTTGTTAATGTGTTTATCTGTAGAATCTTAATGTGGATAATGTCATTTCTGAGCTTTCTCCTAGTGAGTGTGCAAAAAGATTTGATTTTTTTTCTTGTAATATGTGGGTTAAAGGAGGGTGTTCACAGGTCTAGAGCACCCCAACCTTCAATTTCACTGTTACTACATGAACAGAAATTTCAGTGCAGGGTTAACAAGTATAATAATGCTGGTGCCAGCTTTTGTTCTCTAAGTGTCCTTCTTTTGCACATTATGTTAGCATATTGCTAAGGCTTGCAGATGTCACTTGAAAAATATAACTATACTTATTCCTCGTGTATACCTAACACAAAATTTTGGACTTTGATTTTTATCATCTCTGAACTGGGTAGTTATTCTACCCAACTGGCTATTTGCTTGGGACCTTTTTATAAGCCCCAACAGTCCTTGAAGTTATAGGGATGCACAGAAATCAAGGGAATCTCACTTCCAGACTGAAATCTGGCATCTGATTGCCTGCTGACCTTTTAGCAAAGTAAGTGGCGAGTGTTGTAATATCTGGTGAATTAGGAGTTCCGAGTAGATTTCTTGACTTAATTTTAAAATGTGTTATGTGTTTTTTTCTTGGCTCCTATACTTTTTGGCACCCTCCACTACAGGTTTCAGTTAGAGAAGTGAAAGATTTTTTTTTTTAAATAACACATTCATTGCCCTATACTATAAAATATTTTAAAATGTTTGAATAAAATTGCATATTTCTTTGTTATTACAAAAGTCCCATACCTTACAAAGAAACAAGTTGGGAACCTGAATGGCTTTTTGAGCTCCTGATTATGAAAAACAAATGTGATTATCTTGAATTTGGGTTATTGATTACCAATACAACAGTCTGAATTTCTCAGGGGGAGAAAAAGCAGACCTGAAAATTTTCTGTTTAGGCTCTTCTGAGTTTCTGAGGAAGAAACAAGGGAAGGACAAGACCAAAAGAAACTTAATAAAATAATTGAGGTTGGAATGAGTTAGTGTTAAGCAATTTTGAAATGAATGAGAACCAACAAACAGCTCCAGAAGCCAGTGCTCCATTGAGAAGCCATTTGTAGCCCATTGCCTTAGACTCTGAATGGAAGTGGAGTCCACTTTTCCAAGGAAATGGACCTGATATAATTGGAATGGATCCAAACAGGTTTCCCACTGGACACAGTATGTAGTCTTAAGAAGTAAGGGCAGCACAAGTAGACATAGTGTAAGTGGGCCTAAAAGCTGTGACCGTTCATGTGCAATAACTATCTTTTCAAAAGGCAAAGTTCCTTGGTTCTGAAAAACAAAACAAGAAAATACACTGCAGGCTGGGGCTGTAGCTCAGTGGCAGAGCACTTTGTGTGAGGCACTGGGTTGGCTCCTTAGCACCACATACAAATAAATAAATTAAAGCCATTCTGTCCACTTATGACTTAAAACACACACACACACACACACACACACACACACACACATACATATACACATTGTGGTAACCTGCCTATAAAATCTTTAACATAATGATAATAAAGGTTATAATTAGGGCTCTGTATAGCTTCCTGAAATTTATGACTGATGTGTAATAATAATGGTAATCCAATTTCATTTAATCCCTTTAGCTATTTTAATAAGTGTCAAGATCCCCATTTTCCAAATGAGAAAACCCTGGGGTGGTGAGGCTCATCCCAGGTCATATAGCTAGTCAATAGCAGGCTTGAGATTGGAACCCAAGTCAGCTTATTTCACTCTATGGTGAGTGTTTTATTTTCTGCAATTGTTATTCAGCCTTCTGCACTCTGTCCCAGGAAGGAACTTGCAAGGTCTGCTTCTTGCAAGTTGTTGCTTCTGAAAACACAAGAACAGTGATGCTGGCATTTGGGATAGGGAACTTTGTCTATCTGCTACAAAGGCGAAGGGGACAATTTTCAAACACTGCTTTCGTCTGATCTATGGAAGGAGGCAGTTTTAACGCCTTTTCTTAAGTTTGTTGTAATATGCTCCCCCCAAATCAGGCTAATGTCTCCAGAAATAGTTTTTCCCCTTGTTTTTCTTCATGACCATTGATTAAAACTGAGATGACTGAATGTACTGAAATATCTTGGCTTTTTTCTCTTCTCTGGAAAAATCTGAGAAGTAACAGAAACTCAATATAATGAATGCAGAAATAGTGCAAATAATTAAATTTATGATTTTTTTTGCTAGAAGAATTGAGTATATATGCTAAAGTAGCACTTTATATATTAAACAGATTGAAATAAGAAACATAATTGAATTAGTGTGAAGACATTAAGTGATAAATGTTTTTATTGACTAAGGGTGAATAGTTGGACTATTGTAATGAAAATCTCAATCAAGGCATCTCAGATATTTAAGACTTAAATGTGACTTTGATATAGCCTCTGGCAACATCTGAGGAGTTTCAGGGCAAAACTGAATCATTTAAATGGCATCTTATTACTGAAGGAATTTTGCTTATTTCACCATCAACCCAGCTCATTATTTTTTTTCTTAAAGCAAGTGATCCACCAGTATTTATAATGTGTCTGTTGGATTTTAAAAGGTCATTATAATTGAATTCATTTTAAATTAAGTTCAAATTCTAAAGTCAACATATGTGGAAGTGGGCTGGGGTTGTAACTCAGTGGTAAAGTGCTTGCCTAGCATGTGTGAGGCACTGAGTTCAATCCTCAGCACCACGTATAAATACATAAATAAATAAATTAAATGAAGGTCCATTGACAAATAAAAAAAAATAATTATAAAATGTGGCAGTATAAACAGAAACACATGTATCATCCAGGTTTTTGCTGTTTGAACCTTTCATATGAAAATTAGTGATAAGTTGTAGCACTAAAGATTAAAGAATAGAAGACTAATTCATATTGCCATGTTATAAGAATTAAACTAAGATTTATAATGTCAATAATGTCAGGAGTTAAATTTACATACAAAGAATGGCCCAATATCTATGCTATATTAGTTGATCAGCATGAAAATGTATGTGTTTGCAGTTCTTTGGCTAAGAATTATAATACTCCCAATTTTATTGAACTTTTTTTTGGTATCAGCATGATTAGATTGTGGTAGTATTCCCAAATATAGAAAACTGCTGAGAAATCATTTTTCCTCTTGGGAGGCTGCTGACCTGGTGCTCCAGGTGCAGTGGACTTTTGATATAAGGGTGACCACTTTTAAAAATGATCAGTGATGGTGTAACATTTCTCTCATCCTGCTCATGGAGAATTGGACATAATCCATGTGTTTTGTTCATGAGAGTTTGCCATATCTCCAGGATTTTGGTAATCAGGAAACAAGACTAACTTCTTGTAATCATCCTTATTTTTTTCATTAGTGTCTACCATATGACATCAAAATAGTAGTCACACAATAATTCTTGTGGAATACACATAAAGCCATGAAGAAAATCTAAGCATAAAGCTCTTTCAAAGAATTAGGTTAATTCATCTTTGGGGTCAGGAAATGATTAATTCATTTAATAAATTAGGAATGGAAAGAAAGTGCATCCATGTCCAAATGGCATACTCTGTCGACTGATTCTATTCTGCTTTCTCTGCTATCCAGGAAGATACAAAATATTTATATGTTCATTATAAATACAGCCCTCTAAGAGTTTTCCCATCAATTCCAAATATAATGGTGGCTAGGGGAGGAGGGATGGAACAAGGGTTCTAGTGATTTTAGCCTGTGTACTACTAATGAAAATCAAAATGCTGATTTGAATGTGCAGAATTTTATCTAAAATTCTACAGTTAGGCATAAGTATAAACTAAAGAGTTTCTTTGAACCACAAATTTATTTGCTGCTTGACATAGGAGATGAACCCTAACTTTAAAGCTGCAGGATAGTATATTCTTAGAATATTTTCTGTCTTAGCAAGGAAAGAGAGAGAAAAAAAGAACTGCATGCATTGTTAAATGTTACTTTATCATTTAAAAAAAATCATTTGTGGAAAACACACTCCACTTGTTGATTGGAGACTGTCTAGTTAAAGTGTAGTTCCAAAAGTTTTGTCTTAAAAAATGACAGAGGTTTCCTCTCCCCTTGAATTCTATGGGACAGTTATTGATTTGTCCCAATGGTCAGGTATTTAAAATTGGGTCTCCTAGTGAATAATATTCTCTTTTGAATACATCAGGGCAGTTTTATAATTACCTGAAGTAAGATCATAAAAAGTTATACAAGGCTTGTCAAGCATATATAACAGTCAAACACAAGTGAATATCTAACTGTGGGATTTTGAGATGGTTTAATCCATCATCACTTGCCCTTTCTGATGTCCTGGTTTCCCATTACATCATATCCATATAATTTAAGCAGTTTTTCCTGGATCAGCTTTTCATTCAATGCATTGTTACTTCTAAAAGAACAGATATTTGTGTAAGAATTAAATGGCTATCTTTACATCACTTTATTTTGCAAATAGAAGGGGTATGCATGTCATATCATTGGAGTGAATTGGTGGTTGGGTGAATTGAGAAGATGTTAATAGGTGTGAAGGATATGATTTCTTGAATTATTTTAAAACACTGGGTATACTGGCACATTGAAAAATTGAATTTCTAGATTTTTTTTTCATGATTTATTTCCCCTGTTCTTCTGTTCTGATTATAGAGTCTGTGCAGAATTGCACAGTCCAGTATGGTAGCCATCAGCCCTGTGTGGCTATTTCAATCTCAATTAATAAAATGATATAACATTAACAATACATTTCATATCCTCAGTTGTACTGGCCAACTTTCAAGTGTTCAATGACCTCAAGGGCCTGGTTGCTGCTTTTTTTTAAAAAAAAAAAAACAGTTCAGATCACAGAATTTTCATTATTACAGAAAATACTATTGGACAGCACCAATTTAACATATCCTCAGATTTCCTGTTGTTTTCCTGTCTATGCACCTATTCTTGATCTTTCAGTCCCAGAATATCCTGCCTTTGTGAGTGTCTTTATTTTCAAAAGAAAGAGTAGGTGAGTGTAAATGATTTTCATATTTGTAATATACTTTGTAGATTATTTCCTGTTGGTGCTTCTTCTTAATAATTATAGTAGTATCCCTCTATTCTGAATGTATATTAAAACATTTTTCAGTAGAGCTATGATGAAATGCACTTTCACCACTCCTCTTTGGTGGTGTGGTTCAGTGCCTGGATTTTAATTCATAGAAACAACACTGCTGCACAGTAAATTATGTTGAAATAAGTGTGGCATATCATGACATAAATATCCTCTGAAAATGAGGAAAAACAAGTTTGACACTCAGGTGGCTAATACATCACTCAGATATTAGGAAATGGATTACACTCTTGTTGACAGAAAGTAAGAGGGTAGAAGATGATTTCAGAAATATGTAAGTAAGGAAGCAAAACAAAACAGAAAAAATAGGAATGACTTTTAACTTATTTAACTGTTTCATAGGGTGGAAAATGTATATCATAAGCAGGTGACCATTATGCAGATGCATTGTCCTTTCCTGTTACTCATTGGCCGGTGTCTTTAGTCTTTCCAGAAGAGCTGGTGTTGGCAGTATTTGTGTTCTGTGAATTCTCTCATTTGCATTGCATTCATTTATTGAATTCATATATCCTTCACTGAGTCACTTCCCTTTCATACTTGAGTTTTGTGGTTCCTTTTCCATACAGGATTATAATTCTTAGTTCTCAAATGTGTTGGAAATTTAATAGAGAAGAATCATCAAAAAGTCTTTTTTAAAAAAATAGAGTAGCAGAAATTTATCCCTTTCCTGCTTTGGAACAGAAGAGAAAATTGCAGAAGATACAGGAAGAACCAGAAAGCATTATGGGAGTGGGGAGAGGGGTCTGGGAAGCTGTCAAGACTGGCTACATTTAGAAGTGAATGATGGAATTAAAGTCAATTGACTATGGCCAAACATAACTAGCAATTCTTAAAGCTGCTAGATATCAGTCTATCAATTTGAAAAGTAATCTGTGTGTTTGTTTCCTCTTTGCTTTTGGCCAGACAATGGCAAAGCACCAGGGCAACCGCTTCCTAAGAGAAGAAGTAATTTCTCAGTAGTTTGCTGTATTTGGGATACCATCATAATGTAATCATGTTGATACCAAAAAAACATACAATGGGATACCTTGTGAGACAGTGATTGGCACCTGCAGTCACTTATTATTTTGTCAGGAATTTAACATGCCAATCAATTGTATGAGCAATGTATGCTTGCATGAAATTGATCCCGAAGCACCTCATGTTAAGCATTTTGATTTTTTTTGTTAATGTAGGTCATTGCCAGGCTTTAGACTAAGCCTTTATCTGTGCTTCTATTTTGTGACTAAAGTGGAAATGACAATTTGATGTGAACTATTGAAAACATTTTATTGCAGAATAAAACCTGTTAGAATGGACTCCAGGGTGGACCAGCAAACTGGCATTTATTTAATGATTTCTTCCATGATTATCAAAGTAAAATGAGCCTGCTGTGGAGAATTTTTAAAGTATAAGCAAAGATAAAGATGAAAATAGACAATTCTTCTAATCACAATACCCAGTTTATAATGTTTGGAACCATATCCTTCCAATCATCTAAAATTACCTAAGTATGGTTTGGTTGAATGATTTAAAAGAAACTTTGTTAGCATATATCATGTCATTAAATATTACTTCACAGCATCATTTCAATAGTGTATAACAAATGGCTTTCTGTTATAGTAAGTTATATAATACTCTGACAGGATATTTAGACTGTTTCCTATGTATTTGCCATTATAAATGAACTTGGGTTGAATATTTTGTGTAAAGTTTGTATTAATCTTTACATTCCTTAAGATGATCGTGTGAGGATGGCATTATGATCTGGGTGTGCACATCCAAAGATCTTTCACAATCTTGATAGATTTCTTTCCAGCAAGCATGCTGTTACATCCCCAGCAGTGTGTGAGAACTGATACAGTTTCACCACGTCTTTGTCAATACCAGTAGTTTTTTTTTTCAACATTTCTTAATTTGATAGTGAAAAGTAGTGTTCCATTGAAAACTATATAACTTTGGTTGCTATTGAATAAACTATTATTATATTTTGATTTCTTTTAGTTAATAGGCTCTACCTACTTTCCTCTTGGAACTTCAGTGATTTTAATTGATTGCTGTGAATTAGTTGCTAAGATTGTAACTCATCTATGTCCTTTGTATTTTCAACAACTTTTTTCTTTAGTTGCACTTATTTTAGTATATAGAAGTTTTTCTTTCTCCATACTTAAAATACATCAAATTTTCCTCTTGAGATGTCTTATTGTTACTTTTATACTTAAGAAGAAAGCCACACTTCCACTAACATTTTTATTTTTTTATATTTAACTATGCAGTGGTGGAAAAGTTATTTGATAACTAATGGGATAGTGTTGTAGTGCTAGCTTTTAGTATGGTGTGTGAGGCATAGTGTGTTCTGAAGAGATAACTAAATGTACTGAATGACACAGGCCATTTTCTTCTCTGACATGTGTCTCTGTTTGTATGCTATTCATAGTTCCTTAAATACTCTATTTTTATATAAAAAAAAAGAACTATTATCTGGTAAGGGGAAAAACTTTGTCTCACTCCTTTTTTTTTTTTGATCCTGCTGTGGACTGAACCCAGGGCCTCCTCACACATACTCAGTAAGTGCTCTACCATTGAGCTATGTTCTCAGAGCTGTTCCACTTCTTATTTTTCTAAACTTCTTTGACATTCAGATCTATTTTTCCAGGTAATCTTTGACATTTCTTATCAACAAATATCCTTTGAATTTTTTACTCAGGACTTGAAAGTGTTGGTATATCTAAAACATCCCATCTTCCCAGGGAGCACCATGATGGATATGTGTATTCATTCAGGTGTTCTTTATGTCCCTGAGTCCTCTTGATTTGTATGGAAATGCCTCTTAAGTCTTATCTCCTTTTATATTATAATTATATCTTTTGCCATTTACATTTTATCAGTTTAAACAAGTTTCTTCCTGTAATGAAATTCATATAATATGAAAGTAACTATTTTAAAGTGAACAATTTAGTAACATCTAGTAAATCCATCTAGAAGTGGAACAGCTCTGGGAACATAGCTTATCTAGTTGTTGTACAACTAGCCCCTGTATCTAGTTCCAAAACATATTTATAAACTCAAAAAGTTGATCACCCAGGTCTCTTAAGCATTTACTTTTCATTCCACTTGCCCCAGCCCCTGCCAAACACCAGTGTGTTTTGACTCCATGAATTTACTTATTCTGGGTATTTCCTATGGATGGATTCATATGTGACCTTTTGAGTCTGGCTTCTTTCACCAAGCATACTGTGTTTGTGATTCATCTGTGCTGTAGCATAAATTGCTTCATTCCTTCTTATGACTCAGTAATATTTGATTGTATGGATATACCACAATTTTATTATCCATTGATGGCATTTGGATAGTTTCTACCTTTTGACTATTATGAATGGATCTGCTATAAAGATTTTAGTTACATGTATTTGCTTGAGTATCTGTTTTTAGTTCATCTAGATATGTACCCAGCAGTGGAATTTTTGGGTCACATTGACATTTTATGTTTAAAGTTTTTGAGGAACTGCCAAAATCTTCCACCATTTTATTATTTACATTCTACATTCTTGCCAGCACTTATTTTCCATGATCTGTTATTTAAAAATTTTCTTAATCATAGTCATCCTGTTTGGAATAAAGTGGTACCTAATTATGGTATCTGTTTGCACTTCCTTCATAAAAGTAATCACCTTTTAAGATATGCTTGTTGAGGAAAACCCATTGTTCTGAACCCAGTTTATTGCTAGTATATTATTGTTACAATATGAAAATTTGGATGAGTTTTGTAACATTTTTATCAGTTACTGAGACACTTATGTCTAGCTTTCAGTCTCTAAATCCTTTCATACCATACTATCTCCGTTTACTTTGATTCATTTCCCAGTTAACTGGAGTACATCTTCAAGTGATTTTTAAGTGATTTATGTGTTAGATTCTCTGAGCCCTAGAATATTTTATTTTTTATTATTATTATTATCATACTTGAATTATAACTTGGCTTATTACAAAATTCCTGGCTCACAGAATTTTCTCTCTTAATTAAGTCATTGTAGATGTTGCTCTTTTTTCTCTTGTGATATTTAAGTTGCAGGGGGATTCTCGATGCCAACCAGAATTTTGTTTCTTTGAAGATAAGTTGGTTTATTCTACAGGGGCTTATAGTTCAAGCCACCACCCTTTGGGCCTTGTATTTAAAATCTTTACCCAGAGTATGTGTATGTGAATGTGTATACACATGAGATTTTTTTCTTTAGGCATTTAAGAATGCAAGTTGTTTCCATTCCATAATAAAAAGTCCAAAAAGGACAGCTGTTAAGAAATGTCAGCACTTATTTGGAAAAATGAATAGTTCAGAATTTCATTAAAAATTAGAAAGAGGGGTTGGGGTTGTGGCTTAGTGGTAGAGCGCTCACCTAGCACGTGCAGGGCACTGGGTTTGATCCTCAGCACCACATTAAAAATAAATAAATAAAATGAAGGTATTGTGTTCAACTACAACTAAAAACAATTAGAAAGAGTAGAACAAAATGCTTCTTTATTTGAAGTTTTGTTTTGATTTTTTTTGTAGTTTATCTTCAATTTCATTATTGAGATTTGCTTTTATTTCAATTTCACTAGTTTTTGCCTTCTGTCACATTAGCTGTAATTCAAAAGGTAGCTCATTTCTGTTCTTTGTAACAATCATCTCATCGTTTTTGGTTCTTTGTCTTGTTCTTCTAAGGCCTGGAAGATTGTGCAATATTTACTTTCCACATTAGTGGTTTGATTTTCCTCAGTGCTCATTATACTTTTTGCTATATGGTTGCAGTTTTTATTTTTCCTACTGTAGTTTTTATTTTTCCTGTTGCTGTGTGCTGTGAAGATTTATTTTCCTTACCATGTTCAGATGTTTTTCAGTCTCTCAGTTCTTTGTAACTCTTCTGTTGTTGTTTCACAGACTACAAGGTGAAGAAATGGCAGGGCCAGGGTGGAACCCCTCCCAAGTCCATGGGACTGGAAACTTGAGCTCTTAATGTTTTTAAAGTATTGTCAAAGAAAATACATTAAATACATGAAAAATAAATTAAAAAAAAGAATAATTGAGTGTGCTTGCTTGAAAATTTATACTTGGCTACTAAAGGCTTTATCCTATGAATGAGTCACACATAAAGGGTCATATGTGCTTTACAGTTTCGTGTGGCCAATGCTGTGTTCCCCTTCAGAGTGTTGCCTTGTATGAAAATATGTCTCTCAGAAACAAGATGAAGTAATAAAGGAAGAGGGGAGATTTCCTTTCTTAACCATATCCAGTTATCAGTACCTGTGGCCAATTCCTTTGCTCACATATGGGAGTTATGAGCACCCCAGCACACTGCACACACTGCCCAATTTGGTAGTTTGAACAGTGGCAAAAACACAAGCTTCAGAGTGTTAGACAGGTGTGAATTTGCACAGCTATTCTACCATTTTCCATTTGTGTGAGCTCTATCATCTTATATAACTCCTGAGCCTCAGTGCCACAAATCCCCATCCCTAGGGATCTTGTGCTATCGAATGAGATGACAGCACCTTAATGAGCCTAGGACAGCACTTGGCACATGGTAGAACTCAGAAATATCTCATTCAGTATTCACTTATTGAGTCCTATTGAGTACTGGGAATGAGACACCATGCTAGGTCCTGGAGGCTCATATATAAATAAGACACAATCCCTGAACTCAGAGAAAATTTAGGAGAACCTACAGGGAAGGAAACCAACAACAATAATATTCTATGTTAAAATATACTGGAGACTAAACTGCTCGGGCTTATTCATGTCTATAGTCTGGTGCCTAGCAGAGTTCCTGACACCTAAACGCCCTTCAGCTGTGGTTGAGTAAATGATTTACTCTATGAAAACTGGGATGTGTAAATGGATAATGTCCAAGATAGAGGTTTACCAGAGGGCAGGGAAAAGCAGAAGGGATGATTTCAAAGTAGAAGTTACACTTTAGTTGAAGTTTTTTGCCTCCCTATTTTCTTTGTAAATTGGATTAAATTTTTGCTCTACTAAGGGACTTGATATTTCAAGGAACGTTGGTGCATATCTTTTTTGTAAAGTGAAATCTTTTGTAATGCAAATAATCACTTCCTAATTTATATGTGGAGCAAGTTAAGATTTTTGTATGTCAGGTTTTCTTTTCTTTTTAAAGGTGGGCACAATGGTCTATCTTTGCAATAAGTGAAAACATCCTTGCAGTAATTGAATGAGAAATTATTGATTGAATTTAATCTGCATTCTTTCTTCCACATCCTAAAAAGAATAAAGAAACTGTTTTAACTGTGAAAATCCCCTTGCTGAAGTGAGTAAAGAAGGCATGTTTGTGTAGACTTCATTGTAAGTTAAGATTTTTCTTTCTCAATAAATAATTAGCTAATCTTTACAGTTGGCTTCTCCAAGACTAAGTTTCTCTATATGCAAAATGTGAGATTTAGGAATAGCATATTTCTTAATTCCATTGCTGCTCTAAAATTACCTGGAAGGAAAAGAAAATGATGAATGACAAACTGAGAGTAGCAAATTACAAATAGTCAGTATGTACTAGGAGAAAGAAATAAAAATGACTTTTTATGTTCAGTTTTTTAAATGTTTAGTTTAAGATCAAGACATTCGTACTTTAAAAAAATCTATGGACATCCAGGCTTATTTTAGACTTTTAGAAAGTTCCAGGCAACTATTTAGAAATTATAAATAGCCATAACATAAGTGGTTATCATATATAAATCCAGTAAGAAAAACTTCACTTTGGTTGGCTCATTGAATTGAGAATCAGAGAAAGTAAGTGTGCATACACACATTAAATAAATTCGAATTCAGATTTGAGTCATAATATAAAAATACATTCAATTATACTAGATAGCAGAAAGTAAATTGATAGAGAAACAAATAGGTGAAACGAACAGTAGAAAGTCTACTTTTTATTAATCTCTTATTCTTGCCACACTTTTCTTCTCTGAAGATTGTTTACAGTAATATCAGTGACCATAAGATGCAGTTTATCCTGTATATGCTCTTAAATTTAATTCCAGCATTAATTACTTTCAGCCAAAATGCAATTTCATGTTTTTAAGGGAAAATTTGAATTTAGGCATAAGATACTGATTTGGGATGATTTATCTATTGTGTGATCTTTGTGATTTGAAATATATTGAAATAAATTAACCTAAAGAACAATGAATCTTTAAAAATATCTTGTCACTTTGTCATTTATTTATTCACATGTTTATTGTGATCTAGCATTGTGGACAACTATTTATCAGATGCACATGTGCCTATTGACAGCTTAATATGTAGCTAATAAGGGTGGAGATATACTGTAAATACACAAACTAGATTTCAAAGAGTTAAAAGAAAAAGGATTTAAAAATCTACAAATATGCATAGTGTTTTTGTATTACATATTGAAAGGATAATAGTTTAGGTAGTTGTGTTACATAAAATATTTCTTAAAAATTAAGCTCAAGTAGTAGTAGTGCTATAGTCTAGCATCCTCTGGACCCTGGGTTTGATCTCCAACACCGAAAAAAATAAATGAGTGGATAAATAAAAAAATAAGTGAAATTAAACTTAGTTGTTTCTCTTTATTTTATTTCACTAATATTTTTATTTAGTTTTTGGGTACTGGGGCACTCAACCATTGAGCCACATCTCCAGCCCTATTTTGTATTTTATTTAGAGACAGGGTCTCACTGAGTTGCTTAGTGCCTCACCGTTGCTGAGGCTTGCTTTGAACTCACGATCCTCCTGTCTCAGCCTCCCAAACCACTGGGATTACAGGTGTGCCCCACCACACTTAGCTTCCTTTTAATTATGTAATGTGTCTACTAGAGAATTTAAAATTACTTAGGTGGCTTGCATTATATTTTTACAGAACAATGCTACCTTAAAGTTAAATAAACAAAGTCATTTGTTGAGTGCTGAAGTGTTAGTTCTGATGTGTATGAATACTGTGATGATTGATGGCTCATTGACAGCTCTTATCTATGAGACATCAATGGTATACATCAGTGTATGAAGACTATATGAAGGAATGTGAAGGAAAAGTTTATACTCAATATGACATTGGAAGCTGGATACGCTTGTGTCTTCATTCTAAATGTTAGAAAGTGTTTGTACTTCCTGTAAAAGACATAGACCAAGACTTATAATACCTTTCAATTTTCTTGTTCAAACTTGTGTTTTAATGATATTTAAAAACAGATGTATCAGGGTTGGGGCTGAAACTCAGTGGCAGAGCACTTGCCTAGCATGCGCGAGGCACTGGGTTCGATCCTCAGCACCACATAAGAATAAATAAAATAAAGGCATTCTGTCCATCTACAACTACAAAAAAATAAATAAATAAAAAATAAAAAAGAACAGATGTATCAACTAAAGCTATGCTTAATCACATTTTCTCTTGACTATCTTCTCAGATGCCAACGAAGAATATTTCAAGAATGCTTCTGATACACAAGGCTTCTTTGGCACTGTATTTTAGATCATAATTTGCCTTTTCACTTTTTCTTTGGTCTAACTTTCCCTTAAAATTATACACCCAGCTTGCAATTTATTTATTTAGTTATTATGTCTAGTTAGTCTAGTAGTGTCTAACACATAGTGGGAATTCCAAAAAATACTTACTGAATTAAAGGAACACCTGCTAAGGTTTAAGAGATTAACTGTCCTCTTCAACCCTGGTCAAAGGTATTTTGGCACTATGGTGTCACATGTCAGAATTAAACTGGACACTTAAGCTAACCATTCTTGGAGCATGCAGCAGCAAAAAAATGTGTGGATTCTGCTGTGGGTTTTTAAAAAAATCATCATCATCATTATTATTATCATTTGTTTTGATTTCTAGCTTTCAAATACAAAGTTTTAAAAATTATAAAATGGATCAAATTTTAATCATCTCTTTAATGTTTCTATAATAAACATGGCCCAAATAGCCTCCTGTGTATTTCAGGATTTCTTGATGGTCTATAAGAAAATTCATCAAGAAAAGTTGTGAAACATTTTCTCTGCTCCAGTCCTTCCATGCTCTTTGTCGTTCTCCTATAGCTCATTAATCCTCCTGTATCTCTGGGTTCAGGAATAATCTCCACTTGACAATAGCCTGAGTGATTTCACTGTGAGTACAGCCATGTCGGAACTTCTTCCCTTTGTCTTTGACCTCACCCTCTTTTTTCCAGTTTAACCTAGGAGCAGTTTCAGGAGGGGTTGAAGTTTGGACTGTGGAGTCACTTTGCCACCTCCCTGCTGGCTCTTTCTTTTCCGGAGCCAACTTCATTGCAGGCTTTCTACTGGGAACCAGATAATGATTCTACTGTTTTTTTTTTTTTTAAATAAATAACCTTAATATCCTACAATTGCGTAAAGCGACTTCTTGCTTTCAACGTGGCCCCAATATGATAGTCCTTGATAGGAATGGATGATCATTTTGTACTAATTGTGTCCCCTCCCTTTTTTTCAACCTTTAATGTTCACCACCCCGAATCTCTCTTGGGGACAGAAAAAAGAATGATAACTGTTTCATTCTATTCAATGAGAAATGCCATTCAGAGGCATAGCAGGCCTCTTTGTCAAGTTCCGTTGGAGCATATCCTTGTAGAGACAACAGTTTTTACATGATGGTGGCGGGGCTGGGACTGCTCCCCCAAGGAGGCCTCGGTGGCTGGTTGAGCAAGTAACTCAGGAGAACTACTAGAGCACAAAAATTCGCATGGTAGAAATCTCATTTTATTTTAATATGAATGACTAAGATATTCACATGGTTAAAATTCAAAAGGTACAAAAGAACTGATAACGTCCCTCCCACCCTGGCCTCCTGCCACTTGGTTGCCTATTTTTGAATCAAACTAGTTCTATTAGTTTGTATAAAGAAGAAAAGAAGGTAAGAATGTACATTTGCTTATGTTTACATAAAATATGCACACTGTCTTACCGCTTGTCTTTTCAACCTCATGATGTATTTTGGAAATGGCTCTGTGTTAATATATGATAAATTCATTTTTTATGGCGGCATACTAGTCCATTTTATGAGATTACCTACTTTATTTCATCGTATTCTATCTACAAAGGTTTTTTTTTTTTACTGTTACAATCTCACAAATAATAACTTTGAATATGTGATTTTATGTACATAGACATGTATTTAGGAGGTCACATTCCTAGAAGTACAGTTGTACTTGAGCAAATATATTTCCTTTGAAATTTGAAGACTGTTTTAATTTTATGCATATTTTGAAAAGAGAATGTTTATAATATAATTATTTTAGAAGGAATCAAGAACAAAAAATAATGTTATTTCCTTCTCTCCCTTTCTACCTTCAAGGTAAGCAATTGCTGCTAGTACCCCCTTTGTGAGTATAGCTATGTCAGAACTTTGTACCATTCCAGAGATTGACAGCTTGAGTAGTGTATTGTGTTAGGATAGATATATTACATATATATCTTTCACCAGGAAATTTTCTGTTTTCTTCTTCCATTGGTCAGTAGTGCTGAATCTCAACAGGAGTGATTTGCCTGTCTAGAACACAGTTGGCAATGTCTAGACTTTTGTGATATTGCAAGGGTGGAGGGCAGTTAATGCTATTGTCATCTCATGGGTAGAAGCTAGAAATGCTGCTCAGCATTCATAGTAAATAAGACATTTCCTTGCAACAAAGCTTTATCTGGTTAGTACTGTCAATTTGGAGGAAAATCTGTTTCTTAAGGACAAGAAGACTTTTCCAAGATGTTGATTTCAATAGATACAAGACTTCACAAAACCACTGATGTTAGGATAATTCTTCTCTGCCTCTTCTTTTATCTACCTTCATCAGGAACCATCATTGTTATATATCTTACTAGCAAGATCGATTATTTCAGTGGCATGTATTATTCTTAAATGGCTTCCAGGATGACTACAAATATTGTGTCTGTGCTTACTTTTCTTATTCCCTCACATCCTCTGGTGGTGGTTTGCTGAGAAAGGGTACATGGAAAATAAATTTGGAGGAAATTTTAATTTCTAAAAATGTCTTTTTTCCATCCTTTTATTTGATTGGTGTTTTATATAAAAGTCTAGAGAGGAAAAATTTATATAGTTAAATACATAGTATAAATTTTATACACTCACACATTTTTGTAATGCTGGAGGTTGAAAGAGGAAATCACTTTATCTCAAAATTTGTAGCCATGTCTCCATTGTCATAGAGCTTCTGACTTTGGTTTTGAGAGATATCTGTGACATTTTGGTGATTATTTATATGTAACCTTCTCCCTGGATGGTCTGAAATTTCCCATTGATATGTGTGATGTAATGTGAACTTACTTTCATTCAATGCATTGGGTTCTCAGTAGTCTCTTTTAATCTGGGCATTTATTCATTAGAGAATGTTCTTTAATAACTTCATTGACTTTTTTTCTTATTTTCTTTGTCCCTATTCTGGTATTCCTATTTAGATATTGGAATATGTTGTGTGTTAGCTTTGTGTCACTGTGACCAAAATATTCAAGGAGGGAATATTTATTTTGGCTCATGGTTTCAGAGGTTTAGTCTCTGATAGGTTGAGTCCATTGCTCTGGGAGTTAGTATATCATGGAGGAAGGGGATGGTGCAGGAGTACTGCTTACCACATGGTGGCCAGGAAGCAGAGACACACAGACAGACAGACATACCCATACACACACACATACACACATACACACACAGACCACAGGGAAGATGAACCTTTCCATGGCATGCCCCCAGATCCAAAGGATACCTTATATCCAAACCATATGTTGGAGATCACTTCAATTTTTTTTTTCTCTAATTCTTCTGTTGATTTTCTCTTCTCTATTTCCTTTTTTTTTTTTTTTTGTACCAGGGATTGAATGCAGAGCTGCTGAACCACTGAGCTGATACATCCTCAGCCCTTTTTTATTTTTTATTTTGAGACAAGGTCTTACAGAGTTGCTTAGGACCTCTCTGCATTGCTGAGGCTGGCTTTGAACTTGTGATCTTCCTGTCTCAGGCTCCTGAGCCGCTGGGATTACAGGCATGTACCACCACGCCTGGCACTATTTTATTTTTAATTTAAGACTGTTTTTCTGAATTTTTGAAAATTCTATCCCATTCCTGTCTCTAGCTGTATTCTTTCTCTTTCCAGATGATGAATAGGAGTATGCTTGTTTTTTGTTGGGTTTGATTTTTAACTTCTTATTTTGTTTCTTCCAAGTAACCATTTTCTTTTTGTTTCATCTGGGCTCTGTCTTACATGTTAGAGATTTCTTCTGCTGCTTTATGCTTTTTAGTTGTCCATTTGTGGTTATCTGGTTTGGAAATTCTGAGTGCATGAATTGGGCTTTTTGAATTTCACTATTGAGTGGTTTTGTGGAACCTAATAGGGAACTCCAGTGTCTGTTCTCTTCAATTTTGGACTGTTCAGTTTCCCCCCAAAAGGAGCTTTCTACCTCTCATTTGTAGGGTTTTGTTGTTTGCATATGATTGCTCAGTCTACCTGTTCTGAGTCCTCAGCTCAGGTATTCCTCTAGTCCAGAAAATTCCTTTGTAACCATCATCAAGAAATAACCCTCTGGACCTCCCATCCTCACTTCTGCAGAGGTGGTCTCAGCTGCTGGATCAGGCCTCTAATTGCTTCTCAAGCAGTTTCATACCATTCTTCTTGTTTTAGCTACACACTTTCCTACAAAACCATCCTCTCTCTCAGTCATAGGAAACCTGTGCTTTAGATCCGAAACCACCTGTGGCTTTTGCTGTATATTGGGTTATTCTGTCTTAGCATTCCATAGTGTAAGTTTCAGTCTCTTACCTCATTGCTGTTAAACGAGTTGCTCTTAGTCCATCTGCTTACCTTGAAAAAAATTATGGCTGATACTTCTGCTTTTCCAGTTCTTATGGGTTTATGTCATTAAAATATAATCCCTACTGCAGTTTTAGTGGTATCTGAAAGGAGCATTCAGTGTGGCTCCAAGTTGCCATCTTAATTCAGAACTCTTTGCTGTGCAAATATTATTTAGAGGTTTCATTATGGAAGAGTGTGTGTAGAGTTGGCCTTCTCTCGTCCCTTTTTGCTGCTACTATATCCTAATTTAGATTCCCATTTTGGACCCTGGAGCCTTAGCAGTAAGCTACTGGAGCTATTTCAAAAGCCAAACCAGGCTCCCAATTCACTGCGTTGACAGCTGTGCTGATGGATGTGGCACTACTGCTGGTATGAGATTAGTTGGCCCGTCATGGGTTTGCTTTTGCTTTATGCTCCTGACTACACTTTCCCTTAACTCACCTTTGATCCTAAGGAATGTGTGCATAATCTTTTTGAAAATGTTTGCTATGCCAATATTCTAGATTAATGTCTGAGAGCGTTTAATGTTCAGAAGCTATGCGTTGAGGCCCATCCACCAGGTGTCTCCTGCTTTGTGGCTTATAGGTCACCTTTGTTCAGGGACAAGTGCTTTCTGACTCCTTTTTATGGCTAAGGGGACACTGTATTTGTAAAGCCACTAGCATTGGCTTATCTTGAAGCCCTTTGCAATTGCAAAACCATTCATAAGTTCAAGATGCTAAGCAAGTTGGTCTCATATAGAGATAATAAATGCTGCGGAATAAAACCCAAATATGCAATGATGTCATTCCTTTGCTTTCTCAGAAAAGAATTACAGGCCTCTTGGTTCTTATTCTGCTTCCTCACAGACTTATGACAATTAGTTATAGGCAAGATGTTGACAAAATAGTTGTTCGTTTGAGTTGACTTTGATGACATTTTAAGGAAAACTGTTCTAGAATGTTCTAAAATGGCCATTCAAGGCCTCTTCTCAGGTTTTCTCCCTAGAATTTTGCCTGTTAGGATTGCACTGTCAGGCTCGATATATACAGTTGATTTGTGTTCCTAGCCATAATTGTTATATGCCAATAAGATTTTTATGGACACTGTAATTAAATATAATTTCTGCATGTCACAAAGTATTGTTTTTCATTTTCTTTCAACCATTTAAATATGCAAAACAATTTTTAACTTGATTCTATACAAAAGCTGGTGGTAGACCAGATTTGGCCCATGAGACATGGTTTTTCTAACCCTGGTTTAAAGCCTTTGCCTTAAAATGCGAACTATTCCTCTTGTGTTGAGTTTTAGCCATGACATGGTAAGTTGGATGTCTGTTGGTGTGAAAGCATTGTTTGGGGGTAACCATGCTCCAGTTTTTGCCTTCTTAAGAGAGTCATTTCAAACAGATTGAAGCACTCCAGGGTTCCCCATTTGATATACTTCTCTCCTTTTCCACCATTCCCATTCTTTCTTTTTTTTTTTTAATGGACACAATACCTTTATTTTGTTTATTTAGGTTTTTTTTTTTTTTTTTTACATGTGGTGCTGGGGATCGAACCCCATGCCTCACTCGTGCTAGGCAAGCGCTACCACTGAGCCACAACCCCAGCACCCCCGCCCCCACCTCCCCGCGCGCCATCCCCATTCTGCTAGACATTGTTTGATTTTTCTCCTAGGCACTTTAAAATAATTTCAACTTTAGAATAATGATTATATACTATGCACTATGCTAGTTGCTTAAGAGATGTGAATATAAATATAAACCAGAGCCATGATTTCCTGGCAAATAAAACACAGCTAAAAGAAATTTCTTCTTGTTGACAAAGTTCACCAGGTGAATCCTATGTATGGGGTGGGTATGCTGCAGAAATTGTGTAGGTATTTCCCCCTTATTTCATGTTGTAAGTGAGACATATTTTATATGTGCATTTATTCCCATTTGGAGGATGCCATCAAAATCAAAAGAGTGAATAATAGTGTGCTACTTCAAATTTTTTTTAATATTGCCATATTTTCACTATACTAGAGACTTCTCTTCAGATACTCTGGCAATTTATTCATTAATTTAAACTTCTTTAAAGAAACTTCCTTTGAAAGCTGTATTTCTTTGGCAAAGATAGATCACTACTTCGTAAAGATTTATGATTGAATGAACAAAGAACAGGGGGAGGTTTAGGTGACGGAGTCTGTGCAGTGAATATAATACAAATAGGAACATTAAAAAGAAAAAAAAAATAGTCTAAGGCTGTAGAATCAAAGAACAACACAATTATAGATTTCATGGTAGTAATAGTAAGTAATATAGTCTCAAATGAATACTCCTTTATTTCATAGACGGGATTGGCATTTGTGCAATATTCTTTAGTTAAATTTCAATTTATTGGATTTTTGCATCACTGCATATTGATCTATTGAATTTGTCACAGTGGCCTTGTTTTTACCTTGATGTGTTTAATACCTGCTGGATCAGAATGCCAATCAATTTAGGTTAATTTCATTAAGTTTGCTAAAGCTTTTTAAATTAAAGGCACTGCTGACATTACCAGTAACAAAATGTAAGTAACATACTCTCATATATTATTGTTCTAGAAAATATAAATAACATATATTCTCTTTGACCATTTCCTTACTTGGATTTTTAAATTCCCTTAATTATTTACAAGAATATAAATCATTTAACATTTAAAATTTTAATTATCTGCACAATCATTACTTAGTATTCTGTGTCAAACTTGAAACTTAGCATAGATTTCAGTTCTCACTGAATAGATTTCAATTAAACTTCTATCTTTTCTTAGAGAGAAATGGATTATGTTTAAAAAATCATATTATGCTTCCATTACAAATATAAGGTGGGGAGTGGTTCCTGACAAGTAGCCTTTCAGTTATTTCCTTGTGCATTTTAGATTTCCAGAGAGGCTGCGGTGCATTTGGCATTTACATGAAATAAAATCATTGTTGAGATTTTTTGAGTAACATATTTTTCAATGAGCTCTGAAGTATGCAATTCTGGAACTCAGCTTGCATTATTAACTGATTTTATTAGCTATCATTAATGCAGTATTTATAAATATTGCTTGGAGAACTGTGGTTACATTTACCAAAGAGAATCGAGACGAAAACTGATAAACTAGTTCTCTAGAATTTTTTTTTTTTTTTAAAGAAAAGCAGACTACATTGCGTACAAAACCACAAGTAAATTCAGAAAGGAGAAAAACAAAACCAACAACGAAAAGCTAATCCTCAAGGCTTCAAAAAATGATTATTTGACCGTATTTTATTGCTTCATGGGATTGGCGTGTAGTCATTAGTACAGTTTTCTATGGGGATATTGAGCAAGCAAAGTTTGTTACAGCATATGCTGATATAGAATTAAGGAGATTTTAGTTATGTAAGGTTCAAATTATCTTTGACACATTTTGCAGGTTACTTAGAAAATCTTACCTAAACATAGGACTCTTCTTTATCAGAGAGCCTAACATCAGATTTTAATCATAATTTGTACCCCCAGGGTTTTAGGTTTCCAACAGGCCACCTGTCTCAGACATTTAAAAATTCACAGGACAGATGGGAAGGTGAACGAACTTGTCCTTGGATAAAGAAATTCTTATATTACAGGAACGTTTACAGGAAGGGCTAGCCAATATATCACACACACATAACCCTGCATTTCTCTAGCATTCAGACATCATAATGGCACATTTCCCTTTAGTAGTATAAATACAAAATTCATCATTCATGTGCTATTCTTTTGTGGTCAAGAGAGAAAAAAAATTGTCATATTTAAAAAAACCTGTTGTTCAGGTGATCCAGGAATCAGGAAATAGAGCTACATTTTATATTAACTTTCCCAAATCTCCTCTTTGTGGAATGTGCACCTTGTAATACTGTACACCTTTGAGTTTAAGAAACAAGGTCTGAAAACAGGTTGTCTAGGTTTGGTTACCTTGACAAGTTAATTAGTTAATATCCCTGTGTCATACTTGTTTTATCTGTGAGATGGGATTTTAAAAATTTGTTCTTTTTGGATATACATGACAGTAGAGTGTATTTTGACATATTAAATATACATGGGGTATAACAATCTAATTAGGATCCCATTATTGTGGTTGTATGTGATGCAGAGTTTCACTGGTGGCATATTCATACATGAGATGGGGATTTTAATAATTCTTTATAGTATATGAAGAGTGCATGAAGATGATATGTACAAAGTGCCTGGAATAGCATCTGGAACTGAGAGTTCAAGCTAATTAAATGTTTGCTATTAAAAATATACTGTGTCAGTCAACTTTCTGTCACTCTGACAAAAGTGCTTGAAATAGTCAGCTTATAAGGAAAAAGATTTATTTTGGCTCATACTTGTAGAAGTTCAGCCCATAGTTGGTTGGCTCTGTTGCTTTTGGGCCTGCACAAGACAGAAATTTACGGTAGAAGCTTCTGGTGGAGTAAAGCTGGTCCCTTATGGTAACTGGGAATCAAAGAGAGTAAGAGAAAGGGGCTGAGGTCCTAATATCCACTTCAAAGGGGACCCTACCTCCTAAAGGTTCTGTTGCCTCCCAATAATGCCACAGGTTGGGAATCAAACCTTCAACATATGGCCTCTGTGGGACATTCAAAATCAAGACTATACTATATACAAATTTATATTTAAAATATGAAAGAGGGACTTAAACTTATACTTGTAATTTTTTTTTTGAATTTTTTAGAAAAAAGTTCTTTAAAAGATGTCACAGTCACATTTATTTCTTGGGGAAGAATTTGTTTTTCACATGTGTTCAAACATTATCAAATCCTGGAAGCCTTTTAGGAAGCTTTGGTGAATAGTGCTGTGAACTGTGGTTGATCTCCACTACTTCCTTAAGTGGGTATTACTTAGAAACAGGTTAGAAAGTTGAATTCTCAGGGTCAACCCAAGAACTACTCCATCAGAAACTTTGGGTAGAATAAGAATCTGTGTTTTAATAAGCCTTCCAGGTGATTTTGATGCATGTGAAGCTTTAGGATCACTGGCTTACATGTACAGTTGTTGGGGGAACCACTGTATTTGTCCTGGGTACAAAGTAGAGCACCCCGCTGGGAGGGACATTCCAGTGGAAGAGGGGCACTCAAGAAATGTGTAAATAATCATAAAAATGTAAGAATTTCAGGTGATAGAAGTGTGAAAAAACAATTGAGCAGGGAAATGGTATAAGCAGATGATTGGGAATGTTAAGGTCTTCCAGAGACAGGATGTTCACGGAAGGACTGAAGATGTGACAGCTGAGGTTCAAACTGATTTTACGAGAACAATAAATGAGGAGGGAGGAATCTTGAAAGAGGAAGCCGCTAGTACAAACGCCATAAGGCGGGGATGCCTTTAGAAAGCGCTCTATAGCTAGTCTGCTACAGCTCAAACATCCTATCTGAAAATCCAAAATCTGAACGGCTCCAAAATTTGGGATTTTTTGAAGGCTAACATGGAGCCAGTGGTGAAAAATCCCCCATGTGGGCCTTATGTGACTGATGTGACTGAACACAGTCCAGATGCAGGCTCACTGAAAATACTGCATAAAATTACCTTCACGTTATGCGTTTAAAGTATATATTAAAAATAAATGAATTTTTATGTTTAGATTTGGGACCCAGTCGCCAAGATATCTCTTATGTATATGCAAATATTTCAAAATATTGATTGGGAGTATTGAGGTCTTCCAGAGACAGGGTGTTCATGGAAGGACTGAAGATGGACTGCTGAGGTTCAAACTGATTTTATAAGAACAACAAATGAAAGAGTCACTTCTGGTCCTAAGCACTTCAGATAAGGAATACTCAACCTGTATTATAGACAAGGAAAGGGGCTCTTGGCTAAGTTTTCGATTAAAAAATTTCTGTAATTTCCTATTTTGTTTTGCATAATAGCCCAATACCTAAATCCAAGAGTCATATATTCTCGATCTATTTATCAGCTGAGTCACCAAAGTCACTGTTAACTCTTAAGGTTGTGTTGCGTTGATAGTAAGTTGTGCAGTTTGGAGGCTGTGGTTACTGATGGACCAAGTAAAACATTTTCCTGTGGAATTAAGGAAATCTTGTCAGCTTCAGATTTCTCTCATTCAGAACATAAATCAGTATTGTTAGTCTCTATTTTATTGCCTGCTACTTGTGTTAATGTGTGCAGAATGTCTAATAATAATAACAAATGGCTAGCATCTCTTTCTTTAAAAAAAATTTTTTTTTAGATGTTGATGACCTTCATTTTATTTATTTATTTATATGTGGTGTTGAGAAGCAAGCCCAGTGCCTCACACATGCTAGGCAAGCACTCTACCACTGAGCAGCAACCCCAGCCCCCCAACATCTCTTTCTTGACTATTCTGGTTAGAGAAGTCATCTCACACATCAGATAAAGACAATACAATTTTAAGTGCACAAGACAAATTTTGAAAATAAAAAACAAATTCAACAATCTTAGACTTTTAAAAATGAAATTGTTATTTGAGTATTATAAATAGTATAAAAGAATTGTAGTTCAATTCAACACTATGACAAGACTGAGAAAATATGCCCAAGATAAAACTTTCTTTTTTTTTCAATATTTACACGATAAATCAAGTATACAACATGAAAAAGAAAACATATTTTTAAAGCTAAGAATACCTGGATTCCAGACTAGACCTCTCCGCTGTTAATAAGTGATACCATGATCAAGCCTCCATTTCAATGTGCCTCCACTTCATTGCCTATAAAATGGGATCATAAAATCTGTCTCTCTGGGTTTATTAACTCAGAGATTGTTAAGACCATTTAACCAAGTGTATAGCAAATAGGTGGTCAAAAGTGGTAATTATTTTATTATTTCAAATTTAGTGAAAACTCTGAATTAATAGTTTGATTAACTGCAAGTCAAAGAAAAGTCTGTGGTTCTGTCTATCCTTCAAGTGCAGACTCTTGTTTATTCTAGGGGTTATGAATCTATTTTCCTTTTTTATTTTCTGAAAGGTCATCAATCCTTAGAAACTTCTCTGTGGCCAAGTCAACCTCCCACAATGGTAACTTCCTCCCTCTGTTTTCAGTTTCACCTTTGAGATTCCATCCTGTGGCCACTGGCTGGCCAGCATGTGCCCTTTGGGACATTTCTTTTCTAGGTAAACACTCCATGTTTCTGCAACTGTTGTGTTTTGTTCCCTCGCCCACCTGAATAGCTTTTATAGTAATGCATATTGAAGGAATATGTTTTTGAGTATACTTTGGACAAACTCAAAGTTGAATTAAATAGAATTCCCAAATTCTATTTGGCAAGCAATGGAAAATGACAAGCAATTCATTGTGTTCATGCTCTGGCTAGTTCATGGTCATACAACTCTGGCACTTTAGTTTGTCCCAATCAAGTGTGAGAATCTTAAACTCATTTAAATGTACTCTATATCTAAAGGCCGAACTCATCTCCCTAGGTTAAACTTTTAATATTCCCTATAGAAATTAGAAGAATTAGAAGGGGGGGTATCATGAAGATGAGCACGTTTACTAAATGCTTACCATGTGCCAAGCACTTTCCAAGGTGTAATATTGTTGATTTTTGACTTTTCAAACTTTTAAAGCTTTCTAACAGTCTGCCCATGTCCTAGATGTTGATAGCAAGGATCAGAGATATCAGTAACCTGTCCAGGTTTACATAGCTGTTAAAAGAATTCAAAACTCAGGTATGTGTGATCCCAAAGCTCAAGTTCTCTATTACTGTATTCTAATCAAGAAATACTATGTACCTCAGAAAATAAGGATCAAGAATGAAAATACTAATGTAGTGATGTGTTACTGCCCTTGGTCTGATGATTTGTCTTTAAGTACTGGTCCTACAGTCTTAAAATAGTACATCTGCTTGTGAATGGAAGCAGTGAGTTCATGAGGGACTCTTCCAAAGTTTAAGAGTGTAGTGTGAAGTATTGGAGAGGCATCCACTATTCTAACCTTGTAGGCAAGGAACATGAGTGAGAACCAGAAAGGCAGAGTTCCTATTTACTCTGTAGTAGAGGAAGCAGTCAGTGAGTGAACATACAAGTAAAATAATTACAACTTATCATAAATATTGTGAAGGAAACAAGCTGGGGTTGAGGTGGAGACCTACAGGGGAGGGCTATTGCACACAAAAGGGAGAAGGAATAGGAGTGGCTGTTCTGAGGAAGTGACATAATACCCTAGCCTCAGAGACCCACCAACTAGGTCTTGGAGCTGATTGCTATTCACAGTCATCAGGGGACCCATGACAGGCCACGCTCCTGCCAAGATGGGCACAGAGTCCTCTGCTTCTTCTTTGTTGCTGGAGGGTGGGCACCATGCTTGGCTCACAGTGGACCCTCTGTTTGCTGAATTAATTTTGTAAATCTTTGAAAACAGCCTTTGATCTGAGATCATTTGTGGTGTTCTGGTGCTGTTAGATACTTGTTCACTTACAATCTTTGAAAAGTAAAGTTTTCATTAGAAAAATGTTCCAAGAGTCTAGAATCATAAATCCCCAGGTACTCACATCTGGATTCAACGATTAATATTCTTCTAATCTTATCTAACCTCTATTTCATTTTTTCTCCCCCTGTGGTATTTTCCAGCAATTCCAGACACCATTTCTTTACATTGTCAATATTTTAATGTACTTTCTCACTCACAGGGACATTTTTGTTTACATACCCCAAGGCCATTATCACTTTTAGAATTAGCACTGACTATTTAATCAGATCTTTAAAAAATAAGAAAGCTAAGCACAACTCTTTCAAAAACAATGATGAAATTGGCCTCTATAAATACAGTGTGCCTGGGGGCTGGGGTTGTGGCTCAGTGGCAGAGTGCTTGCCTACCATGTGCAAGATACTGGGTTCGATTCTGAGCACCACATATAAATGAATAAAACAAAGGTCCATTGACAACTAAAAAAAATAAAATAATAACTAAAAAAACAAATAAATAAAATATGCCTGGATCTGGTTTCTATTTCCTTTTAGATTGGTCAGTTTGACTTTATTATTCAATGGCTACCATTTCCTCCTCTGTCTAAAAGTAACAACTCAACATCATCAACTACTTGCTTAACGGAAAAACAAACAAACAAACAAACAAACAAAAAAACTAAAAAAACCCAGACCCAGGACCCAGGAGAAGTGTCTACGCGGCAACTGACTTGGAAGGCTGCTTGACAGAACTGCTCTTTATTGGTCCCTGTGGTGGCAGATGGTATTAAATCTGTACATGTGTCAGAAACATTATTTTTCAAAAGTTTACTCTGATGTTTTCCCCCAGACATCATCAGATGTGGGTTTTGTCTTTATAAATTACAGGTAGATCGGAGCATGGCATAGTCTTTTCCATCACTCAGCAGGACGTTTCTTGAGCTGGCAGGACTGGCTCCTAGGCACCCTAGGTAGGAATTCTAGAAAAATATGGATCTTTGAAATCATTACTTTGGACAAGGGAAGAGGAAGTCCCAGTGACACCTCTTAAAAATCATGAAAACCTGACTTACCAACCACCCTCACGTTTTAAAGAAAGCCATGCCGTTATCAGTTTGGCTTGAAATCCTCTGCACTCCTCATTCATTATTTAGTCTTATTTTACTTTGTTCAGACAAGCTATCTGGCCTATTGTGAAGCTTCACACAGCCAATTACCTCAAGGTGTTTAGTTCATTTATTATTGAAAGCATAAATCTTGTACAGGTTGTCCATTGACGACCCTCTGAGTAGATGTGGTAAATGCCTTTCATCCCGGCCGCCTCAGTCAGTGCTCACAGACCTACCTGCTGAGCTTGGCAGGCCAGGCGAGGTGCCGGAGCATGTAAGATACCAGAGGTAATTGCACTTTACTTTCTGTTTAAGGGTACATGTGAAGAATGTGCACACAGTAGCAAATTCTGAGCTTAAATTTAAAGGGAAAGAATCTTTCATTATAAATGCAGTATTTCTATAGAGACTTTGTGGCAGTAGACATTTTAGCTATTGTCACAGTCAGGGTATTGAGTTTAGAAGTTTCTTTAGAGTGGGCCATAGTAATCGTGTTTAAGAATACTGATATAGGAGAATCATCTTTCAATTTTGCATCAGTGTCCTTGAACCCATTTTTTCTTTTCTGGCTTACTTCAGTCTTGTGTGGTGATACCTAGGGTCACATGAATGACTTGGAAAAAGAGAAGCTTAAGTAATGTGCTGATTCCACTGATGGGCTTACATGCCATTAAGAGTCTCTATCCTACACCGAATGTGCCAGGTATTTAACTGGGGACTGGTACTAATTTCAGAGCTAATACTGAGCTGTTCCACATCAATGCTTTCAGCAGGTGGCTTGAACTGACAGTGTAAAGAAAAAAGTGAGAGAAAATTACCATTGTACTTTAGAATTTCTCTGATTGAATTGACTGATTATACTGTCAAAGGAGCATTGGGAAGCTGGCAGGGTTATGGGCAGTAAAGAAATGACAGAATTCTTTTTAGAAAGAGCTTGTCTGTTGGTTTTTGCACAGCCAAATATTTCAAAATGATAATAAGGGTTGATGTGAAGTTTTAATTCAGTACTTGTGAAAATCCATGTGTTCTCTGATTTGTCTTTTAAAGCAGACAATTGTATAAGGAAAGCCAATGGTTTTCTTATTACATTTTCTTTTCTACAATAAAGTACTGAAACACTCTATTCAAATTCCATCAATAAATGTGAAACTACACGTTATGTTTGCAAGAAAGTTTTATAAAGATTTTAATTTTGCTTAGAAGCTTTACTCATTGGAAAGTGGACTATCATGCTCAAAAATAGATCTGTTAGAGGGCTGGAGTTGTAGCTCAGTGGTAGAGCACTTGCCTTGCAAGTGTGAGGCACTGGGATCCATCCTAGTACCACATAAAAACAAATAAAGGCATTGAGTCCATATACAACTAGAAAAATTAAAAATTGATCTGTTTATAAGGAAATAGTTTGAAAAACTTGCAAAAAGAGGAGTTTAAGTAATATACCAAATCCACTGATGGGCTTACATGCCATTAAGTCTCTGTCCTATACCAAATGTGCCTCAGGTATTTAATTGAGGACTGATACCATTTTCAGAGCTAAGAGTGGTGTAACAAATGTTATTCTCTGTTGTCTTCTAAATTGATTATTATTCATTATAAGATTCTACTTTTAATAAATATTTAAAAATATTCTTTAATGAATAATGTTAAAAATTACAGCGATGTAGCATCCTGATTGCTATTAATGGAAAGATAATAGTAACTAATACTTATTGAGTACTTGCCACTTACCAGGAACCATACCAAGTGTTTCATAGCATTTCGTGTACTCTTCATAATAAGTAAAGTTCTCTTTGTAACCTTATTTTACCTATGAGGAAATCAAGGCACAGTGAAGTTGAGAAACCTAACTGGGCACCCAGAGCTAGTAAGAGGCAGAGCTGAGGTCCTCACTCAGAACCTAGCACTTGTCCTGCAGTAACTCAGAGGACAGAATTTTTCCTGTCAATCTCTGACTTCCTTCTGCCCTGGTGAGTGGGAATTAATATAATTTCCCTTTTAATGGTTATCACTTTAAGGACTTAACAGGATTTTCATATAGAGCCAGGGGAATTCTTAAAGGAAGGGTTTCAAATTTGGAAAAAAAAATGTAGTGAAATATTTTATTATAAAAGGTATAAGAAAAGCAAATCTAGTAGAGTGAAGTTAGGTTTGGGGAAGAAAAAAAAATCAATCAGGATTAATGGGTCAGCATTCATCATTTGTTCAACAAATACTTATTGTACTAGGTGCCAAGCATTGGGCCTGGTCTGTCGGAAAGCCCTGGGTGATTTATTTTTGTTGGGTTGACTCCCTGGTGGGATTATTCACAAACAACCTTTCCATGTAAATAGGAAACTTTAATTGCAGAAGAGAAGGGTTAAAGTCTTTCTGGTTGGACTATGGTGTGCGAATTTTGTTTCATTGCATAATCTAGTAGGCTATCCTTGTATTATCATTATTCTGATGCAGTGTAACAAACCAGCAGGAAACTGCATTCCATGGGATTTCTATGGGGACTGCAGAGAATTCATTCCAATGCTTACAGAGCAGCGGCTTGTAGCTTAAAGTAGCTTCAGGGCTAATGTGAGGAGCTGTGCAGCTCTGCTTGCTACTGAACTGTAAAACTAAAAGCATGTGTAGTGTAAATAAAACAATGTCACTGGAATTGTTGCTAATCTGGAGGCCTTATCAGGGCATTGGTTAACAATTTGTTTTGTTGAATGAAGGGGTAGGGAATTTGAAATATCATGACACACTGAAAATGTGAATACCTCTTTTTTTGCTTGGTTTAAAAGTTCCTCTATCTATCTATCTATCTATCTATCTATCTATCTATCTATCTATCTATTTTGTAGTTCTATTGGAGGTAAATTGGAAAGAATGTACTTCATTAAGCCCACCCGTAACCTTTACCAAAACAATTGGCAAGTGGAGTGACTTTCCATTACAAATTTACTCAGCCTAGGTTTAGAGAGGGTTAAAGAATCCATATTCAGGGATGTGTTTGTTTAATTTCTAACTTCTGTCTACATGGTGCAAATACCTAGAGTCTCTCATCCCCCAAAGAGTGGTTAGCAGTACTTTCCTTATGTTAGTAAAATTGTCCTATCTTTCTTAGTAGCAC
Organism: Marmota marmota marmota; assembly: GCF_001458135.2. Lineage (NCBI taxonomy): Eukaryota > Metazoa > Chordata > Mammalia > Rodentia > Sciuridae > Marmota > Marmota marmota. The sequence goes on along the minus strand of NW_025999900.1, from coordinate 26,169,925 downwards.
TGACATGTTTGATGTCAACCAACCAGCACCGCTCCACTGTACTCCTTCCACTGCTGCCTGAGCTAAGGTGATAATGATCTGCCAGGTTGGTTTCAGTGGCCTGTAACCTGTGAGTCTCCCGAAGCCCAGTACTTAGTTTAATTTTCTGCTGTCATACTCTTGGAATTCTTAATCAGGGGGCATTTACAATTCATGTAGCTGGTCCCCACCCTCCATCCCTAACACCATTTTCAGGTTGCATTCTTCAACCAGCTCAAATGTTGCATCAGCCATGAAGCATGAAGCTTTCTAGTGCCTCCATAGATATTAGCATCTCTCCCTTTTGTGTATACCTTGGCTACAGCTTGAACTTACTTGCTGTGTACACATCTGTCTTCCTTAGTACATGGTAGACTCTCAGGGAAGGACTAGCATCTTCTAAAATCTTTGCATTCTTTTCCCCATTTCCTATCCCAGTGCCTTCCAATGTTCTAGAAATGCTTGTTGAATTGAATTAAATAATTTGCCCTTTTATTTGATAGAGTAAAGAAATTTACATTTAATATAAGGCCCCTTTGATAGACATATTGCCTTCATTTCAGTTCTCTTCTGATGTAAAATTATGGTGCTGATTTCCATGGAATGGCAAATGGGATGAGATGGTACACTTTTGATTCTGCCTCCCTTATAAATTTGGGGTGGAGAAAATATAAATGAAATCATTTCACTAATTTTAAGACAGTTAAAGAGTATGGAAATTGAGCTTAGGAAGAAAAGGTTAACTAAGGTTAAAGTGAATGCTTTTCATTCCACTTAGCATATCACTAAGTGGAGATTTAAAGGCAGTGCTCTCTTTTCACCAAACTTCCCCATGCTGCTCCTGGATTTCCTTTTAACATAATTTAAGTAAGACATTGTAATAGTTTAAATCATTTTAATTCTGCATGCTTCATAGAGGCTATTTTCGTATAAGAAACGTTTTATAATATAGTTTTTTGAATTTCTTAGAAGAATAGAATTTTTAGTGCCTGGAGTCTACACAGAATTAGAACCTTGGTAGTTTAGAAATCTGTCTATAAGTAACTGATTTTGTTTATTAGCTACAAAAGAGAGTTTGCTCTACCAGTGAGAGTTTTAGCAGAGGACACAAGAACAGCTTCAGAGGTTCTAAAAAATCTCTTGAAATATATGGAAAATGTATTTTGAGAGCATTCAAATCTATTGGAGAGAGGGCTGCAAACACAGCTTTGTAAAGTATTCAAGACAAGCTAAGAGCCAAGCTAAGAATGAATATGTGTGCACTCATATATTATTATACAGGTAAATCTAATGGTCAGTCAGTTGAAGACCGACTCTTGTTGAACTTAGATTTATACAGTTGAAGTCTGCATTTTCCAGGCTGTAAATGTTTCCATTTGTTGTTTCCATTGAGTATTATACCATTATTTTTCTGAAAGTAGAAGACATTGCTAATTTTTATAAGTATACACTTATATATACTTATAAAAGAGTCTTAGGTCCAGAAATTGTTAACTTTTGGGTGCACACTTGTAAGCAATGTGATTGTTTCCTTTAGAGGAATTAGGTGAAACAATTCCTTCATGATGATACATGTTAATAAGAGAAAATTGTCAAGGGCTACATTGGGAAGAGAACCCTGCCAGGGTTATTCTTGAATATGGGAAGTTTAAGACATACTTGTGGTATACCTGTGCAGGGAATAATATGCTTTGCAATAATGAAATCCTTGCTTAGAAATAAACAAAGCAGCTCTGGGAAGATTCTATTCCCTTGGCTTCATACAAGGTGGAGATTCTTGTGCATCTCAGGGAAATGGAATGGAAAAGGGTGACAGCCTTGCCTGTTTTTTTATGGCTTGTTTTTCCATTTAGCATCCTTTTCCTTATGTACTCTATTTTTCCTGCTAATTTCTGGACTCTGAGAACTTATGAGCAGCATAGCTTAAGAAGAGTTCAAGATTGCACATAGAAAGAAACTCAGTGTAGACTCACTTGCTAAGATATTCATTTGGAGCACATTTTTCTCTAAAACATGCAAACGTCCAAATAGGAACACTTGTGAAATTAGCAACCCTGGAATTGTTACAGTTCTCTTTAATATATTTTAAGAGCATTTATTATGTGTTAAGACACAACTCTAGGCACTAAAGGGTGTTCAAAGATAAACAAGACTAGCCTTTGCCTTGAGGAGCAGGTAAGATCATAAGGAAAATAATGACAGCAGATGTATGACCCCACCAGACATCCTCAAGTGGAACACCTCAAAGATCTGAGAATCACAGTGTTTCAAAGATATGAGCCTGCTTGAAAAGTAAAGCAATTTGTTGAACCAACCTTGCATCCCTGGGATGAATCCCACTTGATCATGGTGCACGATCTTTTTGATATGTTTTTGTATTCGATTTGCCAGAATTTTATTGAGAATTTTCGCATCTATGTTCATTAGAGATATTGGTCTGAAGTTTTATTTTTTTGATGTATCTTTGCCTGGTTTTGGAATCAGAGTGATATTGGCCTCATAGAATGAGTTTGGAAGTGCTGCCTCTTTTTCTATTTCCTGAAATAAATTGGAGAATATTGGTATTAGTTCTTCTTTAAAGGTCTTGTAGAATTCGGCTGTGTATCCATCTGGTCCTGGGCTTTTCTTGATTAGTAAACTTTTGATGGCGTCTGCTATTTTGTCACTTGAAATTGATTTAACTTGTGTATATCATCCTGATTCAATTTGGGCAAATTGTATGACTCTAGAAATTTGTCCATGCCTTCAATATTTTCTATTTTATTGGAGTACAGGTTTTCAAAATAATTTATAATTATCTTCTATATTTCTGTAGTGTCTGTTGTGGTATTTCCTTTTTTATCACATGTTAGTGATTTGAGTTTTCTGTCTCCTTTTCTTCATTAGCATGGCTTGGTATCTGTCAATTTTATTTATTTTTTCAAAGAACAAACTTTTTGTTCTGTCAATTTTTTCAGTTGTTTCTTTTGTTTCAATTTCATTGATTTCAGGTCTGATTTTAATTATTTCCTGTCTTCTGCTATTTTTGGTGTTGATTTGTTCTTTTTCTAGGGCTTTGAGATGTAGTGTTAAGTCATTTATTTGTTGACTTTTTCTTCTTTAAAGGAGTGAACTCCATGCAATGAGCTTTCCTCTTAGAACTGCTTTCATAGTGTCCCAGAGATTTCAATCTGTGTTCTCATTCACCTATAAAAACTTTTTAATCTCTTCTTTGATGTCTTCTGTAACCTATTGTTCATTCAGTAGCATATTATTTAGTCTCCAGGTATTGGAGTGGATTTTATTTCTTATTTTATCATTGATTTCTAATTTCATTCCTTTGTGATCTGATAGAATGCAGGGTAGTATCTCTACTTTTTTATATTTGCTAAGAGTTGCTTTGTGGCATAATATATGGTCTATTTTAGAGAAGGATCCATGTTCTGAGAAGAAAGTATATTCTCTCATTGAAGGTTGGAATATTCTATATATGTTAGTTAAGTCTAAGTTATTGATTGTATTATTGAGTTCTGTAGTTTCTTTTCTTTTTATGGCTTTTTTTTTTTACCCTTTTTTTTTATTGTTGGTTGTTCAAAACATTACATAGTTCTTGATATATCATCTTTCACACTTTGCTTCAAGTGGGTTATGAACTCCCATTTTTAGCCCATATACAGATTGAAGAATCACATCAATTACACATCCATTGATTTACATATTGCCATACTAGTGACTGTC
>NW_025999900.1:26145324-26162645 GCF_001458135.2 Marmota marmota marmota | reverse complement strand
GCCCTGACGCGGGGGCCGCGTGCAGGCAGCCGACAGTCGCCGAGTCGCGCGGGCAGCGGCTGGCGGGTCTGGACCTCTGCGCTGCGTGGCGGAGATTCACTCGTCTAGCGCAGACTGTCACCTCCAAAAATCCTTCCAATTCCCGGCTGGTCTCTCTTTAGTGGAATTTTGCTAGGAGTTTCTCAGCAGGTCGAATCTAAGCGTATCCATGCATCTCTCTGACCCCGTTGTTGAGGAGGTACTGAAAGCGCTGCCTCCCCTCTCGCCGCCATGTTGGATCCCCCCTGTAGTTTCTTTGTTCAGCTTTTGTTTGGAAGATCTATCTAGTGATGAAAGAGGTATGTTAAAGTCAACCAAAATTATTGTGTTGTGGTATATTTGACTCTTGAACTTGAGAAGAGTTTGTTATTTTTTAAAAAGGCTTTTGAGTTTACTCCAAGTCATTTTGAAATTGGAGCCTGCAATAGGAATCACCAAAAGGATCTTGCAGAATAGTTCTTAATAGCTGACTGCCTCTACTTCTTCTATTGCTGTCTGTGTACTGGTCTAGAATTCCCTGATGGGACCCAGTTGGCACAGAAAATGCTTTCTGACTGCATTTGTGTCTCTGATTCCTTCCTTTGTGTCTCTGTTTTTTTCTCTTTTCCCCATTTCTCATTCAAACCCCATTTCTCCCTTTGTTTCCTGAAGCCCACCTTTGCCTCCCCCCCAATTCCCTCCCAGTCATGATTTTCCTATGGTAATCTTTAACTGGTAGGCAGTCTTAACCTTCAAGAAAGAAAAAATTGAGTCTTCCTCAAAGAGTGTTGTGGTAAATGCTGGGCTTTCCCATTGCGCTATGAGTTGAAGAAACATTGTGATATACACACATTGTGATGGTTTCCTTAAAGAATTGTTTTTTTTTTTTCAAAATTATGTTTTAGCTACCTTTGAAAATCTAAAAAGACAGCAATTCAGAAGTTTTGTAGCCATTTGGTAGAGTAGCAAGAGAATCCAAATTGGAGTAGTTGGATAACCTGGATTTTTACTTATTTTCAATATGGTGGAATAATAACTTTTTAATTTTTTTCTAAACACTGTTTTTATTCCCCACTGATCTGTGGCTAAATGTCTCAATATTTATTTTTTTAACTATATTTTAAAAATATTTTCTGATGCTGGGGTTTGAACTCAGAGGTATTTTACCACTGAGGTATATCCCCAGCCGTTTTTAGTTTTTATTTTTAGACAGAGTCTCTTGAAGTTGCTTAGGGGCTCACTAAATTACCGAGGCTGGCCTGCCACAACCTCCTCAGTCAATGAGATTACTGGTATGCTCCTCCATAGCTAGCTCAATAGTTTATTTCCAATATTGAACATTTTTTCATTGTTTTGAACAACTGTTTCCAAGCTGAGGGAATAAAATATAGAATATTTTTTAAAATTTCCCTATGTATCCCATTTTTGTTAGGAATTTATTACATGATTTTTCACAGAAATTTAAAATTAAGGTGGGCACAAATAAGAAATTTGTGGGCTATGAATATAGATAGACTGCCAAGAGTTCCAGAGTGCTATTCTACATCTGTGTTATGCAAATGAGCAGCCATAAGCCTCTGTATGAAAGCAATATGATATTGAAGGAGGAACAATGAATTAAAGTGAGACTTAAGTTTTAGTCTCAATTCTGTGACCTTGTAGATGTGGTACTGTCCATTGGGGAGATACATTTCAAGACCCCTAGTGGATGCTTGAAACTGCAGATAGTACCAAATCCCTTTTATACTGTTTTTTTTTTTTTTTTTTCCTATACATACATATACAAATTCAATGCTTTCCCCTTTTTGACTAAGGACTGTCATACACTATTGGTGTAACCTTTGCAATTCCAGGTGTGGTAGCAGAGGAAGCATAACTTTATTTTCCATGTACAATTTTCTCAGAAATTTGTTCTTCCTTTGAATCTTAGAAAACATTTTTTTTTCTTTCCTTAGTAAGTGAAGAACTTTTTCCTTTTTCCTTAAAGGAAGCTTCTATTGGGCATATACAATTTCCAGCATTACTACTCTTAAACTTTAGGGCCATTATTAAGTAAAATAGGGATTACTTGAACACAAGTACTTCCATTCTTTGACAGTAGATCTGATAATTAAAGTGGCTACTATGTGACTAAATGGTTTGGTAGCATAACTCATGTAGCACAGGATGGCATGAGATTTTATCACAGTACTCAGAATGGCACATAATTTAAAACTTATGAATTGTTTATTTCAGGAATTTTCCATTTATTATTTTTGGAATACAGTTGAGCATAGGTAACTGAAAACACAGAAAGGGGAACCATAGACAATGGGGACTGTTATATGATTTGGGGGCAATCATAGCAATTTTTTGGAAAAATTTTTTTAAAATATATTTTATTTTTGTGTGGTGCTGAAGATAGAACCCAGTACCTCACACATACTAGGCAAGCACTCTACCTCTGAGCCACAACCCAAGCCCCTGGAAAACATTTTTTTTCACGTCAGTGAAGGGTGGTTTAAAATATAACTTCTAATGTCTTATATAGTTTATGGTTTGGGGATTTTTGATGTTATAAAAACTGAAAAATCAGCTAGGTATGGTGGCGCATGCCTATAATCCCAGCAGCTGGGGAGGCTGAGACAGGAGCGTTGTGAGTTCAAGGCCAGCCTTAGCAATGGTGAGGCGCTAAGCAACTCAGTGAGACCCTGTCTCTAAGTAAAATACAAAAAAGGGCTGGGATGTAGCTCAGTGGTTGAGTACCCCCTGAGTTCATTCTCCGGTACCAAAAAAAAAAAAAACAACCAAAATAAAACAAAACTGAAAAATCATACTTTATGGGATCCTTGAAAGGATAATGCATATTTATGGTAATTTAAAAATGTGATAAATAAAACTTTACTAGTATGCTGAAAGTTACTTGAATTTGGGAAATTTTTTTTTTTCATTTTTGTATTCCCAGCATGCCACAACATCTGATGTATTACAGACATTGACTGTCTGCAATGACTACAACAATTTCTAACATCTCATCAAAAAATTAAAAATGGTATTCAGAGTAGATTTGTTAAATAGAATTCAACTTGTTTCAAAAGTTTCTTGTTTAAATAGACTTATGTTTAGTTTTGTTAGCATATATTATTTCCCTAGTAGATCTTGGGGGTGATAGTTTAGGTTATATATAATTACTTAATTTTCACCCCCCACAAAAAAAGAATTTATCATCAATCATGTAATTTTACTCAGAGAAAAGGTTTGCTTTCATAACAGATCAAACCATATTTTCCTAACAGATCAAAAAGTATGAGAATTGTTAATGTTTTGAAAATTAATTGTCTTCATTTTTATATCATCTGGACTAAAAATCGAGGAAAAGAAACTAGCTATTACACCTTTTATATCTCTGTAATTTCATGCATATATTAAGATATTTCAAATATCTTTGGACTTGGTAATTGCTAGGTTGCATTTTATTTTTTCTTTTGAAAAATTACAGTAAAACTAGGCTGTACCCAGCTGAGTTTCATCATCAACATCTAGCAAGGTTTATGTACCAAGTTATGAACTTCTAGATAGTAGAGTTTAAAATAGCAGTGATGTGCCACTATAATATTAATGATAAATGGCATACATTTGAAACATTTAAAAATGATCATAGCCTTAAAGCCAAAAAGAGCTGGAAAATATTAATGGTATAGTAACTGTCCTATGTGGTTCTGAATTATGCATAGCAAGGAAAAATAGAAAGAGATAAATTACATAATAAATCAAAGTTCACATGGTATATTGTTTATTTTTAAAATCTACACAAACTTTCTGTTTATGCAGTGTGTCAGCTATTTGGAAAAAAAAAGATGAATAGTTTCAAATTCAGATTTATTCCAAGAATGAATATTTAGCATCCAGTAGTGTCATACTGAATGTAGGAAAATAATTACTGTGTGTGTTTTACCATGAAGAAGTCTAGGAAAGCATTGACTTTTTATACTTTGAATATGCTTTTATTCTCCAATCCATTTGTATGTTTTGTCTCTTTTTGACTTGTAAAAGTCAGGTGTTTTAACCTTCCTTTCCAAAGGTAGCAGCAATATCGTTCAGTGAGGTACATAAGATTATACTAAGGCAATAATTAACAGGAAATATTTCTTCCTGATAAATCTGTTGCATTAAAACATGGTGATTGCAAGAGCATTACAAACATTGTGAAATGTTATTTAACGAATAGAAATTGTTTTCAGAATTTATTGGTAACTAGAAAAAACCTGGACTTTCCTTCCTAATATTTTGAGATTCTAAGCAAATGCCTACCTGATGGGGATTTAAATGGCTTGCATATATTTTGCAGACATGGTTTACTATAGAAATACTATGTTATTTTTAAGAGTTAATAACTAGTAGATTTAATCAATAGTTCTGTAAACTTCCCTGAAATAAATATTTCTGCCCCCATTGTGGCCAGTGGTCTGGGATTTCTATTCATTTGGTTCAATTACTAATTAGAATAAGATATAATCCATGTTTGTATAAATATGTCAAAATAAACTCTACTGTCAACTAAAAAGAACAAATAACAATGCCATTTTAGCCATTTTTCTATACACTGTACATCAATTTGCCCTAGGACTATTGAAAAACTTAGGTAGGATTCTAATTTAGAACTTAAAAAAAAAAAAAAAACTTAGTGTCTCACATTACAGACAGACAGAGACCTGGTATGGTTGTCATTGTGATGACTATTTCCCTCTAAAGTGAGATACATAAGTGCCAAATAACTTCTTCCTGGAGCAAGTTTTAAAATAACACCATAGACCATTGCTGTATACCTTCCATTCATTCAATATGTTCCATTGGGTACAATGAGTCAGAGAAAGGAAAATAAAAATGTGTGTCTTTCATTTCTCTTTTTTCCATGTGGGTTCAGTTGATCCCTTGCTTCTATTGTTTGACATGCCCACTCACTACTCTGTCTACCAGTTCCTGTGGAATCATTTGTTGCTCATCTGTTCCAGGAGTCTGTTGACCTCCCATGCATGATCTTTAAAGAAAAATCAGAGGCTGCGGCAATTCTTGAAGTGAGGTGGGGCAACAATTAAAGCTTGTGAGAAAGAGAGTGGAGGCAAGAAAGAAAGTTCAGAATGGAGTGGAGATAAAGAGCTGTAAGGAAGGATGGGGAGTCAACAATCAGTGTCCGTGAAGGGAAGATGGAGGGAAACATAGGAGGACCTGGCTACAACCTTTAATTAACCTCATGGTCTACTGACTGGCTGATTTCATGTGACTCATGTGGACCAATGATAAGAGGAAACAAACATTTGGGGAAAGGTATGCTGTCTTTGTAGGTATTTTAGTGGTTAAGATATGTCCTAAGATTACTGAATTTTTTCCTCTGATAGTTTGATACAAAGATTTTTTATATCTAGGAACTGATGAAAGAATTGTAATTGATTTGGTATGTTTGACAAACATTGACTGATGTAATTTACAATATGCATAGTAAAGGCAAAATGATTATGTATTATCAGATTACGCTAAATATCCATTTTTTTCTGACAAATTTCTGTTGTACTTTTCTAGCATTTGAAGGGTTTCATTTGATGAGATATTTATTGCCTAGAGTTTTAGAGTATATAGGGTTGCTGTTCTTTTTCTTCCTGAAAGTGTTATTTAAAATATCTTGTTTGTACAAACTATTCTCCATTTCTTTGATGTTATATTGAACAAACAAAAACTGAAACTTGACTACTCAAAGCCGTTTTTCCCTATTAGGAAGCATATCTACTTGTTTCAAAGGGAAACAAAATAAAATGGAAGAGGTGTTTAGATGCTTTTTATTCATAGTGTTAAAAATGGTTAAAGGAAGAATTCACATTTTTTCCTTAACACAATGTAACAAGCAATTAACTTTTTGGCATAGTGATAAATCTGCTTCTCTAAGAAGGTGTTTTGTGTTTTAATAAGTGGCAATACATGCTAGTATATTCATTTTTATTGAATAGGTGTGTGGGAAAAAACAAGTGAATTTAATTTATAAGGTATTGCCTTGGGCTTATTGAGATTTTACATACAATATCCCAGTGGGGCCATATTAATTCAACAGAGTATTACGTAAAAAAATGATTCACAACAAATCATCTTAAAATATCTCAATATTTGTGAAATGTCATTTTAAAATCTATTCAGTCATCTAAAATAAACTTAAAATCAGAAATTCTTAGTTATGGTGAGTCAGTAATGATAGAGTATGGTTTTTAAAACAACAACAAAAAATTCAAAGATTAGTTACCTAAAGGCAGGACTTTTAAAAATTCTTGCCATCATTTGTTCATAAATTTGCTTGTTTGTTCACTCAGTTGACTTTATCACTTATCTGTTCTATTTTTAGAGGGCATAGATAGGTTTTAGTATTCTCCATCTAGAAACTTAAATGCAGTTATGATTTATATGCATTAATGAAGACAAATACTGCCTGCTTAGCAAATTATGATAAAAAATCATGAAATTTTGGCTATATCGATTTAAAAAAATTTTGTGGTAAATAAAAATTTGGCATTTTAACCATTTTTAAGTAGATAGTTTGGAGGCATTTCAAAATGTTGTACAGTCACCATGATTTATTTCCCAAAGTTTTCATGATTTTGAACAGAAACTATACAACCATTAAGCAATAACTTCTAAATTTCCCCTTCCCCACCTCTTAATAATGTCTAATTTGCTTTTTGTCTCTATGAATTTGCCTATTCTAGAGATTTCATGTAAGCAGACTTATATAATGCATATCCTTTTGTATCTGACTTATTTCACTTTGCATGGATGATATATTTCATTCAGGTTGTAGCCTGTAACAGAACTTCATTTATTCTTATGGTTGAATAATATTCCACTGTATATCTATAGCACATATTATTCATCCATTTATCTGTTGATGGATGCTGGCATTGTGTATATCATGTTAATGTTGAAATGATACTGCATTGAACATTGGGATGTGAGTGTCTATTTGATTCCCTATTTTAGACTCTTCAATTTGGGTGTAAATCTAGAAGTGGAATCAGTAGATCATATGGTAATTCTATGTTGAAGTTTTTTGGGAACCACAAAACTATTTTTCATAGGTGTCATATAATTTTACATTCCCTAGCAGCAATATAAGGGGATTTCAATTTCTCTACATCCTTACCAACACCTTTTGTTCATTTTGTAAAATTATAGCTATCCTAGTGAGTTTGAAGGTAGAGGTGATTTTGATTTGATTTTCTTAGTGAATAGTGATGTTTAGCATCTTTTGAAGGATATTATGGCCATTTGTATGTCTCTTTCATACAAATGTCTATTCAAGTCCTTTGCCTGTTTTTAAGTTGCATTATCTTTTTGTTACTGATTTTTAGTTCTTTATATGTCCTCCATATTATGCCCTATCAGATAAACAATTTTCAGATATTTTCTTCCATTTTGTGTGTTGTATTTTCACTTTTATAATAGTCCTTTAAAAATATACATTTTTTTTCTATTTTGATAAAGGTACAGTTTATCTATTTTTTCTTTTATTATTAATTCTTTTGATATAACATGTAAGTCCAAATCCAAGATTATAAAGATTTTTCCCTTCCAAGAATTTTATGATTTTTTGGCTCTTATACTTTGGTCATTGATTTATTTTGGTTTCATTTTTATAAGTGGTGTAATGTAGCTGTCCAACCTCATTCATTGGCATGTTTTCCCTGCACAATTTGTTGATGAAACTGTTGTTTTTTCCATTAAAGGGATTTGCACCATTATCAAAAATCAATTGGCCATAAATATAGGGATTTTATTTTGAACCTTGACTTCTGTTCTGTAGGCCCACATGTCTGTCCTTATGAACGTACTACACTGGTTTGATTACTGTAGATTAGAGTTACAAAATTAGGAAGTGTGAGTCCTTCAACTTTGTTCTCTTTCTCAAGAATACTTTGAAAAAGTATTCTGGGCCCTTTGCAATTCCATATGCGATTGAGGATCATCTTTTCCATTTCTCAATAAAAGATTGTTGGGATTTTGATACAGATTGAATTCAATCTCTCAGTGTCTTTGGGCAATAGTAATATCTTAACAGGATTGAGTCTTTTAATGCATGAATGTGGTGTTTCCTTCTATTTAATTTTGATAATTTACGTGTTTTAATGATAATTTAAATAATTATTTAATTTATTTCAGCATACTTTATACTTTTTTATGCTTTATAACTCTTAGTGTATAATCTTTATCTTCCTTGGATAAATTTATTCCAAAGTAGTTTATTCTTTTAAATTATTATCAGTGGAATTGTTTATTATTTACTTTTTGCATTGTTCATTAAATAGATTATATGTCTATAGAAACACAACTGATTTTTGTCTGTTGATCTTGTAACCTGCAAATCTGCTAAGTTCATTTATTAGCTCTTATAGCTTTCTTGTGGATTGCTTGAGTTTTTTAGAATTATGTCTTTTGTGAATAGGGATAGTTTTACTTTCTTTCTTTCTAATCTGAAGACTTTTATTTCCTTTTCTTGTCTAATTGCTTTGTGAGGAACTTCTAACATAATTGACTAGCAGTGGTGAAAGTAGGACCCTTGTCTTGTTCCTAATCTTGAGGGAAAGCTTTTAGTTTTTCTCCATTGAGTATAATGCTTACATGTTTTGTTTTGTTTGTTTTGAAATATTCTCATTCGTGTGGATTAAAATCTATTTTATTCCTAGCTTTGTAAGTTTTTATCATGACAGAATATTGAATTTTCCCAAATCATCTTTTCTAAGTCAGTCACTGTGATCATGTGTGTTTTCCTTTATTCTCCTAATGTAGTGTGTTATTCAACCACCTTTGCATTCTTGGGATAAATCCCACTTGGTTACAGTGAAGAATGCTGATAATATGTATTTTTTTTGCTAGTACTTTATTGAGGATTATCTAAATATACTTTAGCTGTTGCCAGATTGCCATTCAAGATATTCTTGGGTGCTTCATTGGGTAAGGCATTTCTATCAGGGAAATGACTTAACTTCTGAGTCTTAAATTTGAGATTGTATCAAAAATATTTTTTAACTAAAAATTTTCTGATTGGAATTTACCTTTAAGGAAAATTAGAAAAATTTCATTTATAATGCTAGAAATAGAACATAGAACTTTTATTAGGTGCAAGGCGATGGGATTACATTTAAAAGGTAATAACTGCTATCCTCATTTACAAAAAGAGGACATGGAATCTTAGAGGTAGTAAATGGTGAAGCAAGTAGATGTTATCCCTCATCTTGACTTCACCATCTCCCCCAAGTCTAAATTATTATGTCTAACCTGAGACATAAATAAGTCTGTTTTCAACACTGCAAAAAAAGAGTGTCTATAATTAAATAATTTCACATGATAGAGCCATTTTCATATTTTTATTTTCCTCAGTTCAGAACTCTTGAAACATAATAAAAATACCAGATGATACACATCCATTGGACTAGAAAAAATTAGTGCTGCATTCTAATGCTACAGATGAAGGGAGGAACAGATGGAAAAATATAGGAAATCCAAGAATGGCAGTAACAAAATCTTGAAATCTAAATGCACATGAATCGTTCTTCATCATTCCTAAACATCTTAGGTATTTTAGAGGATAGCAAGATTTCTCAGTAAAACAACGTGATTTTTCTATGTAAATATTGTGGCATAACAGGTGTTTTGGCTAGTGATAAGATACTCTGCCAAGCAACAAATAAATAATTGTTCATGAATCCCAGGAAGATGTTTGCCCTGGGGTATATTTGAATGTGATTTTAAAAATGACATTCTATTTTTTTTCTCAGCATTGGAAATAGCTAGGTGCCCCTATTTTGAATGGTAAGGTTGTCACAGATTTTAACCCAATATATTTTATTTTTAATGTTCTAAAATGTTACCATGATATATATCCTAAATTTACCTCCCTTCCCTATCCCATGCCTTTACCTGGCTAATGTGTTTAAAACATTTTTTGATAATGTTTCTATTAAGAGGCCTTGAAATACTACCCTATACCCCACAAATAATATAATTTTGTGTTAATTGAAAATAAAAGTAGGTATTAAAAATAGTCTGACTAGGTTTTCCAAGCCTTGATTAGCCACTCTTAATTTTTCCATAGCTCCCTATATTTACCAGTGTAATTTCATCTTTACTTTCTATTTCCTTGGTGGACTGTAAGTTCCTTAATGGCAAAAATATGAGTTTTGCTTATTAGCATAACCTGATCTTCAGTAACTGTCATTGAGATGCTTCATACCCTTTAAAAATTGAGTACATGTTCTTTGCTGTTTGCTTATGGTTCAAACAACTTTTTCACTGTACCCTACCCCTACTTTGACAATTGCTCTATACTCATAGGGAAAATTACTTTTCTATAACATATAACAGACTTCGCTGCTCTTACCAGTTGCTAAACCTTAGGAGGGGGATAAAATGCTCTATCTATATTCCTGAAAGCATTACATATTCAGGAGAAATATGGCGCATATGTGGTTTTTCCTCTATCACTAACTCTTAAAGGGTGGGGTATGAGGGCAGTTGGGCTGTGATATCCATGATGCCATCATCCATGTTTTCCTCATTGCTCCGGCTGAGATGTATTTTCACCTCCTCACTCACTGATCCTTAAAGTAATGCCACCGGTTTCAGAAAAGTCCCTTCCCAAATGGAGATGGGCAGGGATATAGGCAACTTTAAAAGTGTGGTAGATTTTATAAAACAGTCTTTCTTATTGTAGGAGTTAAATTATTTAAAATTGGCAAAGTTAAACCTGAATAGAACCATTTTCTCCCTGTGTTCCTCTTATAACTGTACCCCACTGTACAGGGCACTGATAGCTCTGGAGTGCTGAGTTTTGAGATATGCTTTCTCTAAGGTGAAATACTTACATCGAGTTCTATATTTTTCCCTTCTCTTTGTCTATGTCATTTCTACTCCAATCTTGTGCAGGTTTTGGATGACATCTTTGTTCCTTAAAGGAGACAAAATAGGCAAATATGTAATCACAGAACCAAATAACTACTGAGTGAAATATGGGCGTTAAATGATGTTTTTGTAGGATGACTTGGGGGCCTTAATTTATGTTGGTTGTTGAAAGTTAATTAAAGAAATTTTCTAGAAAGAATGTCCTTTACTTGGGAAATATCAAAGATAGAAAATAGATGAGATGTAAGTGGTGGAAAAATAGGAACTTTTAAAGTTTATTGCTTTCTAATTGTGGAAGGGGCTAATTTCATCTAGAAATGGTATTTAAAAAGTTGAAATGACTTATCAGAACCAAGGCCAGGGATGGAGCAGGGTCCTAGAATCCAGTTAGGTTGTTGAAGTAGGCTGGCAAGGATGGGAGACTATTTACAAATGAGTTTGAAATTCTAACAATATTTATAAAAGTTGGAGGGTCCATATTAGAACTTTCTAGTCTGTTTCCACATTTAAAAAAATGCTTAATAACTAAAGAGTATTGACATCTCTGGGTTGTGGGGGGGAGCCTTCCTTGAATGTATTCAGTTCATTTGGAAGAAATAAACATATTAATCTTCAATAAATTAAATACTTCAATAAAAAATTCTCCTATGTGTTTAAGAAAATCAGCTGTATTGGACATTTTGTACATGAAAGCTCAATTCTCCACTGCATACTGCTTTACCTTTTGGTTAGCAGAATGGATCCTCTCAATAACTCTGACACTGCAGATCTCTAGTGGCCATTTTCTGTTTGATCTCTTGGTACCTCTTCCTCCTGTTCCTCAGACCCTGATGAATTTGATGTGTGACCAGCCACTGACAACCTAGAATAAACCATGAACTACTGAAAGGGACTAGAGATGAAGAGGAAAAGGATAATAAGATGCTACGGGAACAATCTGAGAATTGAGGAAGGGCCAGTATTTGATGTAGTTCCAGAAGCCAGAGAGAATATGATCATCATCAACTGCATTGTAAAGTTGTCTCCAAGGCCTGAAACATGGACAGTTGTTTGTCTTGTTGCACAGTGAAAAGTGGCACGTGACATTTATAAAAGGATGAAAAAAAAAAGTTTAGCTGATGTTTTCTTAGATTTGATTTAGTGATTCAGTGTCACTTGTTGATTGCCTTAATAGGACCTTTATATAGGCAGAAATATTGAAAGCCAGAAGAGGAAGAGAAGAGGAGAAAGTAGGCAGAATTCTTGGTGGAAATTAACTGGCTGGAGTCAAGATTATGACTAAAAGAGAAATCAAAACCTGGGAATCAGAGAATTGATCAGAAAAATTAAAATATGTAGAATGAAATCATCAAATGAGTATAATACTTCTGAAGAGTACTTCATAATCCAAGATTGGCATGATTTGGGGTAACAAAATTCTTGATGTTTTTGGCCACTTTTGTTGTGATAATTATTTGGTTTGATAATATTTCAGAGAACATGACTTAAAGACACAGTCCTCTCAGATTGGCTGAATTGCATGTTAGTGAGTTTGACTCTCAGGTGTCCAGTTTTTTGAAAGAAAATGGAAAGCCTCGTTTTACCTTGGATTTGCATTAACTTCATTAATGCTGTGATTGATCCTTTCAGTTAATAAGAGAGCATATGCTCTCAATATAGTAAATAGCCTTCTATGTTTTAACCCCCTCTCCCCCATAAAGGAAATGTTTTGTAGAATTCGGGAGAGCTGATAGGAGAAAGATGGAGGGATGAGGAATAGTTTCATATGCTGGTCAGCAGGTCTCACATTAAATAAAGGGGTTTTTTTTTTGTATGAACATATTTTGCTCCAACTTCAATGTCCTGAGCACTCCATAATAAAAGCTTACTTGATGTCAGAGTGTCTGTCTTTGAGTTGACCTTATGTGGCATTTATGTTCCCATGAGTGAGGGAGTTGCCATGGGAGTACATGGTGATTTTAAATTGGACAACTGGAGAACCAAATTGGGTAGATCTGAAACTCTGTTCTTACAGATGACAAGGTCATTGGTATGAATGAGTAGATGTGTAATGGAAGTATTATGCAGTTGTGTGTATTTATGGAAGTAAAGGAGGGAGGGTGAAAAGTGCGGGGAGGTATTTATAGAGTTATTCCCATGAATATTGAAATCATCCACAAGAATGATTGGGCACTAAAAGAAGAAAGTGATGTCAGATAATCAGATTATATAGGTCCAACATGGAGAATAGGCATAAAAGGAAAGGGGAATGTTTAAATCTTGCCTGATGAGGTAATAGGGAAAAGTCCCTCCCAGGTTGCAATTGTCTTTTGATTGAAGGAGAATTTTGCCATGATTTCATATTTCTGCAGTATGACTTGATGAAATTATTAATGTACTTTCAAATTTTATCTTTTAAATATTGAGTAGTTTGGGAGGTGTTACCTAATTGGTAACTTGCTAACATTTTTATTTAATATTAGTGAAGAAAAAAATAAAATTAAATGGCTGCTATAAAATGTGATCAGCTATTCAAGTGACAAAAGTAGAAACTCTCTCATTGAGGCATACACCTATCTGTCTCCAGGCCTCCTCCCTACTACTATGTCCCTTTCTACTTTCTGTAGCCTAATCTTTACTACCAGTAAATAGCTCCATGTAAATGGCAAGCAAACAACACTTTAGAAGTCTCTGAAACCATTGCCTCCCACTTTGACACATTTGCAGTCACTCATTCCCCTTTTTGCTCTTCCCTATTTCCCTTTTTTTCTCTGGCTACCACCCATATGTATGATTTTTTTTTCCCCCAGTAGCATAGTATATTACTTAATGACAAGAAGTTTGTTTTTGAAATATTATAGTCTTCTCCCAGGTGCAAGGATGTATATAGTGCATTCAGTAGGTAATCAATAAATGATAAGTGAAAGACTGATTGAATGAATAAATCACGAGGACTCTTTGGAAGTGGTAATTGTGTTATTAGGTTTAGATTTCAAATTGAAGTGATACCCTGTATGTTAATTTTTAAGGATGAATTTTAAGTTTTTCCTGGATGTTTTCATAGTAGTTAATATGTGAGAAGTTTGGAATTTTTGACACTTTCCTCTAGGTTACCTCACTGCTGCCTTTGTTTTCCATGCTATTTCCTCAGGTATATCAATTGCAGCAATATGCATAGCATAATTGATTTTATAGGTGGTTTAAATAAAGTGTCATTTCAGTTTATAGAAAACAAGCTTAAGAAGTAACAAATAAAACAAATGCACTAAAATGCACAGACATATAGTTATGTTACTAGATAATAATTATAGTTAAAATAATATACAGTTTTATTATTTTAACCATATTTAATTTTTATTGCCCCTAATTTTACTGTGTTAATGTGCAATAATTTTGAACATATTCTTTTCACTCTAGGTTCTGAATTTTTGCTTTATACTCAACTTGTGATTTTCTACATGGAGATCTGTAGTGTCCAGTGGTCATTTGTAATTTCTCTTTATACTCTTTCATACCAGTATGTAAGCTTGCTTAAATCTCCTCAACAGTAGAACAACCTGTCTTCACTTTAGATCTCCTAGCTACTTTGCCCATTTCTTTCACAGTCAAGTTTTGCAAAACAACAAAGTATGCAGAGAATTTCTACTTCTTTGCAGGAATCTGGTCCTTCATTTCCACGTCTTCTCATCTTCTGTCTTAAGGGATATTTTCTGAGCAACAACCAGAGGTCTTTTCTTTTCCTCATTTTTTGATTTTTGTGGACTGCTCCTTCTTTGAGAAAATATCTCTTCCTTTGACTTTTAAGACATCTTTCTTTGACCATTCCTTCTTTAGGTTGTGTGTATGCCTTCTGTTTTTTGGCTACTACTCCTTTGATTTTGATATACTTGAGAAACATGTCTTTAAGTTTTCCTGTTTCACTCTGTTCTCTCTGTCATCTCAACCCAGGAAAAAAAAATAAAAATCTCTTCTCCATCGCACCTGTTTTTGCCTAGCTCAGACTCACATGATCTCTTGTCCAAATACTTTCTCTTCCACTTCTCTGGTAATCTTGTAATTGTCCTTTTCATTGAATCCAGGATAATTTTTCTAACATGTATGAAAATCATGTCCTTTAAGGACTTCTTGTTGTCTAAGTAGAAAGGCCAGAATCCTTGGATGAGATTTAAAGGATTCCTTAGTTGGGTACTTGGTGAACTGTCAGCTTCCTCTGCTTCTACCCATCTTCAAGCTGTATTTATAGGCCTCATAAGTTGCCATTCTTTTTATGGATTCTCACTTTCCATGTGATGCTCCACTAGCTCCAGCACACCCAATTTCAAATTGCCAGTATCCCTGAAAACTCTCATTTGATGACTCAAATAACTTAGTGACTTGTCTGAAGGATCCCTTATTTAATGAAGCCTTCTTTGATCTGATCTGAGGTAGAATTGTCCAATATTCTTCCTCTGTAGTGTCATAGTACCCTGAGCTGTGGCTCCTGTCATCTCAAAATTTATGCTGTAGTCAGGGACATAAAAAAATGCATACTTTGAGCCTAGTGTAATTTGTACTCCACTTGGGAGAGACAGGATGCCATAGAGCATGCAAGGAAGAAGTGACTGCATGACTAGGTCTTACTTTGGAATGGGGGAAGAGGGAAAGGAGCATGATTCTGGACAGTAGCAGACAAGAGGAGTTGTCTGATCTTTCTAGGTATAGCTGGGGTGTAAAATCAAGGTATGGAATGGAAAAGAGGGAGGTGCTGGTTCACATAAGGCCTTTTAAAAAGGTCTTTAAAACATGATGAATTTGGAGTTTGGGTTAAAGGCAATGGCAAGCCATATAAATTTCTGAGTAGGAGAAGATTATACCATAGAAAAATATCTCCGACAAGAAAAGATTAGAAGGGCGCCAATGGCTATCAAAGACTCATGATACTCTGCCCAACACAGATTTTCTTTTGCAGAGAGGAAATTAGAGTATGGTCAGGATGACCTAGACATTGACACACTATAACATATTTTCAGTTTTGCACATAAACTTCCTAAAAGGCAGGGTTTGAATAAGCTTCTAGATCATGAGGAGGTTCCTGGGGGAGTGGAGCACCTGGAGAGGTCATGGCAGCACTGCACCCCTTCTCCCATACCTCACTCTAACTGGATGTTCATCAAGTTCCTTTTTTTATATCCTTTACTAATAAACTGATAAAAATAAAAAAAACAAAGGGGAGCAACAAAAGGTAACCACAAAGAAAGGATGTTATGGGATTATTGCAGTTGTTCAGGAAAAACAATGGTGGCTTAAAGGAGAAGGCAGCACAAATAGAAATAGATTATAGAAATTCTTAGGAGGATTAAGAGAATTTGTAAGTGACTGGATGTCTGAGGACATTAGGGGAAGAAGAAATACAGGAAGTGAGATGCTGTCCAGAGTTCTGACGTGGGCAGTGGGTGGTGCCATTTAACAAGAATAGGCATCAGTGGGGAGAGTCAAGCTTTCACAGGAAGATGAAGATCTTTTGCATTTGAGCTCCCTATGTGACATGAAAATAGAGAAGGGCAGTAGGCAGTCTGAAACCTGGAATAAAGCCTTACCTGTCCATCTTCTTTTACTGGACTGTGAATTTCTTTCTTTCTTTTTTTTCCTTTCATCTTGTCTTAGTCATCCCTGAATGCCTTATGACTGTCATAGTTGATTTTCAACAACTACATGAATGAATGAATGAATGAAAGAATGAAAGAAATGAGAATACTCTCTAGGGTGATTTTTCCCTATCCATCCATTCTTCCCTATAAAGGGCTATAGTTGTATATTTTAACCAATTAAAACCATATTTAGCCTTTTCAAGATTCTTATGAGTACTTCTAGGATAGCAAGTGAACAAGAAATGAAAGGATATTCTAAAATATTACAGACAAACAGAAGAACCATTTCCCTCCTCAGCACAAACATCTCTTCTGATCCATGTTGGTGCTGTTTCCCACTCCCCCCACAACTGAGAGTCAGATTGTTTGTGATTTTAATGAAGGTTTCACATAGATAGG
The DNA here is from genome assembly GCF_001458135.2 of Marmota marmota marmota. Lineage (NCBI taxonomy): Eukaryota > Metazoa > Chordata > Mammalia > Rodentia > Sciuridae > Marmota > Marmota marmota. Next base: position 26,145,708 of record NW_025999900.1, on the reverse strand, counting down.
TACTATTTTGTGTTATTATTTCTAATGTTAAGGTAATGAAAAATGACTATAGTTTTTAAAGTCTAAGTAATTCAGATTTCTGCAAGGTACACTTACCTACATAATGAGAAAATGAATCATGCTTTCCAAAGTGGATCCTATTGGATGTCATTTTTCTAATATATTTATAATCAGTTTTTAGTTAATCTGGCATTTTCCCCTAGGTATTACCTAGGGAAAGTTATAAGGATTCTTGTGCAAAATAATTTTGCTTAAAATATAGCAAATGTGTTTTTGAATAAGTGGAAAATTTCTTGGAAGTCACAGAAACATACAAATATTTCTTTCTTTCCCTTTCTCTCTCTCTCTCTCTCTCTCTCTCTCTCTCTCAGATGTGTATAAGAG
>NW_025999900.1:26089522-26145304 GCF_001458135.2 Marmota marmota marmota | reverse complement strand
CCCCCCCCCCACCACCACCAAAGTCACTCTTGATCTTCATTTTTAACTTTGCTTTGCAAATTAAGCCTTAAGAAAGCATCCTTGATTGGGGTGAACCATGCACACTTTTAAGTTACATTTTACTTAACTCTGTCTCTCCAGTAAGTACACTCTGGTTGTGCCTGTGCACTTGGAGGTCTGTTTGGTTGAAAATACTGAAATAATTTTGAAAGACATTATTTTACAGTATTGAAAGGTTATGATGATTTTATTATATAGATGTTCTGGTCCCTAACAATAAAATAATACGATTTAAGAGGTTTTTTTTGTTGTTGTTGTGGTGGTTGTTTAAAGCAAAACTCTTTTGCATAAATATCTTCAATTACCATCTCTGCTGATGATTCTCAATTATTCACCCTCTCACCAGATTTCCTGGGAGCTTCCTTTAGAATATCAACGTTTGCTCTTCTGACATTAAGACCACTGGGGTGTCGCTATGATAGTTTAAATTCTGTAGGCTTCAATCTGAGCACATAATTGGCTGCTCATATCTGATCTGACCTCAGTAGTTCCTCTCCCAGTGCATGGCATCACCATCTGATTGGCTGTGCAGCCAGAGTCCCTGTGATGGGGTTGTATCCTTGCCACTGTCCTCTTCTTCATCCCATTTCCAGTTTATCAGCAAGCCCTATTGATTGGTTTTCTTTAGTGTCTTCAGAATATATCATTCTCTTCCCAGTTACCCTGAGAACACTAGTCTAGTGGTCCTTAACTAGGGATGCATTTTGTTCTCCAAGGGATACTTAGAAATGTCTACAGACAATTTTGGTTATTACAACTGGGGAGTTGCTACTGGCATCTAGTGGGGAGAAGCCAGGGATGATAGTAAACCTCCTAAAATGCACAGAAAAAGCCCCACCACAAAAAATTAATTATTCAGCCCCGAATTGAATAGAGGTTGAAAAAACTCCTTCTCTAAACCAGCATCTTGGATTGCCCTTTCTGGATTGCTGCAATGGCCTTTAAACTGATCTTTATCCATATCGCTTTTAAGAAAACGAATCCACCGTCTCTTTCCTTCAGGGCTTCTCACTACTGTGAGGATAAAGTTTGAATTTTCTCGGGATGGTGTGTAAGGCCTTATGGGTTTTGCCTTCACCTCTTCTCCAGTGTCCATCCTGTTGCCCCAGATTCACTCTCTGTTCTGTAGCTGTATTGACTTCTTGCTCATCTTCGTGTGTACCTTGCTCTTGTTGTCAGTGGCCTTGGTACGTACTCCCTTATGCCTGCAACATTGTTCTCCTTACCATTTTCTAGGTAATTCCTCTTGCTCCTCCTCCTGTAGTAACTCAAACATCAATTATACCTGAGTAGCACTTTTAGAATCCTAGTTCAGCTAAGTGTCAGAGCCTTCAACTTTTCTTTGATATCACTGAAATTTTTGGTAAACTTATTTCTTTTTTGAAAAGGGTAATTAAATAATAACAAATCAATAATAACTAATATTTTGAATACTTATGCTGGGTACATTTCTAGGGTGCTCTGTATTTTTATTTAATCATCACAACAGCCATTATGTGACCAATGTAACTTCATGTCATTACCTTATTTAGTAGTATCTAATATATATTTTCCCTATCATCTCTGAAATTAGGGCACATGTTACTTTCAAAGGCAACTTAAGCTTGGCGGAACATGGTATTAATTCCAGTTTATAAATGGAAAAGTAAGGCACAGAGAGGTTGAATAACGTGCCCAAGGTTACATACTTAACAAGTGATGGTGTTGAGACTCAAATTCAGGCAGTGTGATGTCATGGACCATGTCAACCTCAATTCAGGGCTTCTCTGCATCATAATGCGCTGTGAGCATTATAGAGATAACACGTGACAAGCATTTTAGTTCACTGATACATAGTAAGCACTGAGTAACTGTCAGTGGTGATTATTATTAGTATCTTTGTTATTTCTCTTATTGTGTCATTATTTAATGCTATCTCTTCCACAGAAAGAAAGATTTCAGGAGGGCAAGGCCTCTGTCTCTTGTGCTTCTCATTATATCTGTTGTTCTTAGCACTGAGCTGGATAATAGTTTTTTTTTTTTTGAATGGATACATGAATGCTTGAATGAGGAGAGGGGCTATTAAGGAGAATTGGAGTTTTATCATTCGAAGACGCAAATGTTCAATCTCAAGTGATTGGTTTGTGCCTCTCTTACAGCGCTTACCCAGTCTGTGTTGTAACATTTATTTGTGTAATTGCCTTTTATTTCCTACTAGATTATAAACTTCCAATACATGTGGCATTGCATCCCTAGTACCTTGCACAGTTTCATTGTGTAGAAGATGCTCCGTGCATACGTCAGACTAATTGACTCTTGAATTGCCCTAGCACTTTTTGCTCTGTTCATGACCCAGTACTGTCATAGAGGAAGATTATCTCTGGGTATTTTTAAAAAATTTTTATAGTTATAGATGGACAGCATACCTTTATTTTATTTATTTTTTTATGTGGTGCTTAGGATCAAACCCAGTGCCTCACATGTGCTCGGCAAGTGCTCTGCCACAGAGCTATAGCCCCAGACCTGGGTATTTTTTTAAAACATCATCATAAAAAACTTTTGACTTTGAGATGGGCATCATTTCCAAATTATCTTCAGAGTGATACCAAAAAATATTTCCTCATGTCTTTATAGACTTACTATGAAGTATGATAGAAACATTCATCATACTTGATTGAAAAAGAGAGAGATTTTTTAGGGGTACTTTCTCTTTCTGTTTCTGGTTTAATCTGTATTTAAGTAAGAGTTTGTGGTTATTTTTCAGAGAGGATTTCAGAGGGATAGTTCCCTAACAGATTTTATTTGCAGGCCTTAAAAATTAAAGAATGAGAAAACAGATTTTTAAGTATTGGAGGTTGTTTATCTGAATTACTCACTGTGTTGCAGAATAATAAATTTATTGTCTCTCTAGTTGGCAACACTTATTGGAAGGCTAAAGAATGAATTTTTTATGCCAAGGAGAATGTTAGGTCATGGGCCCAAACAATTTACCTGGCTTCTTCCTTTTGGATCTAGATCCATGTCTTTGGCAGCTGAATGTAAAGGATATTGCATTCTGCACTGTCAATGCCAAAAGTTCACAGGAGAGAGCATTTTTGGCAGAATGTGCTTGTTTAAAGGACAAAGGTATTTAAATTTCACACTTTATTTCCAGAGACTTGTTCATACACTTTTGGTGAAAGGGTCACAAAATCAAGCATGTGTACTCAATGCATTTCACCTTGATTAGCAGCTCAGAAAGTTTTGTGGTGGCCTCTGTTGCTTGGACTATACACTAAGGCTCATGAGGAAGCATTTGGTGGAGTGGAAATTAGTTACTATTTTGTAGCTACAGAATTTAAATAACTTAGAACACAAAAGGGAGGATATTTTCTAAGTACGATGCCTTTGACCACTAACATGACTTATTTCTCTCAGATATAAGCTAATAACCTCTCTACATTATGTTTTTACTTACATTATATTTTAGGTACTTTGTGGAAAATCAGTAGGGTATCACAGGATACTGAAGTATATGCTATTTTTCATACACTTGAAATAATGCCATATCATTATAATGTTAATATTAATTAATTTATGAATCTAAATATTTGGGAGAGTATTACAAATATACATATTCCAAAAACTCTGGAATTAATGTGTGGAGTTCTATTATAATACAAAGATAAGCAAAAAGCAATATAAATGCAGCTTCTTTTTATTATCTATGCATATAGGTGGGTTTATGAGCCTATATTATTTTGGTCATTGTCAAATAGCCAAGGCAAAATGTTCTTCTTGCAAATGGATGAGGGATTTGCTGTCTTGAAGCTAACAATGGATTCTATTCTAGCTTAATTATTTTTTAATGTGCATATTTTTTTACTCTGCAATTCTACCTCTACTGACAAACTCCTGCAATACATCAAGAAAACATGTAGGAATGATTTCAGTATTGTTTTAATATCAAAAATTGGAAATAGCTTAAAAATACTTCTCCCTGGGTAAAAATAAATTACTACATTGATCTAATGAGATCCTGGCTAGTGTTTAAACAGACTGGGATAGAGCTGTGTGTACTGATATAGCCTAGAGTTCAAGACATGTATTTACAAGTTTCAGAACAGTATCTAGAGGATGATCTTATTCATGTAAATAAGGAGAGGTTTAGGTCTGTGTGTTTTTGAGTGTGTATATCCCTTTGGGGAATGTATATAAGAAACAATTCACAATGATTCCTTCTGGGGATAGAAGGACTTAGAAGCTGGGAGACTTCTTTCCACTTTTATGCTCCTCTGTACTATTTGAATTTAAAAAATAATAATTTCATCAATGATTTAGATTAATTTAGAAGTAAAATACACTGAATTCAATCCTTACCTTTTGTTGGTTGTTTTTTCCATATGGGATGACATTTGATTAACAAGTGGAAAGAAGGAAACGTGAAGAAAATGGATAGAGTGTATAGTTTAATTTTGCTCATGATAGAATTAATTGCCACATATTTCCTGGATCCACCAGATAACACATCTGTGGGACTAACTGTCTCTCTTGCATGTGGGGGCCTGCAGCCCCTAGAGTTAGTTTTAGGATATTGTTCTGACACACCCCCCACTGCTTCCTGCTCAATACACAACCTGGTATTTGTGGTGTTCTCCTTTGGATCCCATCATTATGTATCCCTTTCAAAGTCTGAAGAGGGGTGTTCTGTTGTCAAGGCCAAATTATAGCTTGGATAATTACTTCTGTTCACTTCCCTCTCCTCTCTTTTTAATAGATAGCAGTGCTATTTTTGTTATGATCATAATGAATGCTTAAGGATTTTCTCCCCAAATTCTTTGTTGCTTTTTCATAAGTCACATGATGTATTCAGAATATTGGTAAGTCTTTTATCTCTAGTTTGTAACTGGTCAAAATGAAATGTAGAGAAAGGAACTGACTTTTCCAACACAATGGCAGAATAAGGATGCACAGAGAACAGTAACAGGGACTCTCAAGCAGGTGCTCCATAGCCTCTCCAAGAAGAGAGCTGCCACCTTTAACTCTAAAGTGAGGTCTGTTTGAGGGGACCTCAAAAAAGGCATTTATCAGCACGTACACAACATAGTATTATCCTTGGATGGAAGAAAATGCTGGGAAGAATTATTAATTAAAAGCTACATGCAATATGATTTTGTACTTTGTAATCAAACAAGTTTTAAGCCATATAAATCTGTTAAAGAGCAGTTAGCCATTTTATTATACAAATAAATTTAGAGGGAGCTGGACAATTGTAATTAGATGACATGATAGGATAAAAATAAAGAAGGCCTAAATTCTTTCAGACTAATCTCCTATCAAAAGTCATTCTTGCATTGTTCTTGGAGCACCAAGACTCATCTTAAACTCAGTATTAGATGAATAGCAGAAAATAACTAGATCATGTTTTAATCTGAAAGATCTCAAAATGCCAAACAGACCTCTGGCTTGCTCTAGTTTTCAGAATACTATGTAAAATGTGGATCATAAAGCATAATTTGGCTCTGAAACACCGAATTAAAATTATTCTTAGGAAGGCTTCAATTAACTCCATAGCAAAACTACCAGTATTCTCAGTTCTGTAGCTAGAGATGCTTATGAGAGTGGCAGATGGCCATACAAAGCAACCATGTTATTTTATTTCCAAATTTATGTAAACTGAACTCATAAATTTTTAAAAATAAGCTTATTAAATTTACTATAACAATTCTAGGTCCCAGAATCAAATCCTGGGATCTTCAAAGATACTTTAAATTTGCTGATTTAAAAAAAAAACTCATATAAATTAAAAGTCACCTATACTACAGAAGTTAGAACTTACATATTCTTCCCAGTTTGTCACTCATCTGCCAAATGTTTACTTACTGTGTGGTAAGCATAAGAACTTTGTAGGCACCCCATTTGGATTTGAACCTTGCCTGTTCACGTAACTTGTTGGGAGACTTTAGGTAATTATGTGACTACTCTTATCCTCCATGGACTCACCTGTCAATGCAAAACCATGAAGTTGTTTACAGATTCAATGAGAAGACCCATATGAAGTACAGAAAAATAGTATGTGCTTAATTATTAGCTATTAATTTGGTTTCTTTAAATTTAATAATTGCTTTTTAAAAGAGGTCACACCACTAGCATAATGACTGAGAAGCATTTTCTTGAACCAAATTTCCTTTATGTGTGGGTTTGAGTTCAAACAGCTGGAGTTGCCTTGACACTGTCTCTTGAATGGAGGCTGGATGGTCGTCCGTGCAGCATGAGCTGAGTGAATACCAGTGCAGTCTTTGGAAGCCTTTCCTCTTATAGAGTGGGTGGTGATTCCTGTGTGTCTATGACAACATTGTCATTAGTTGTCTGAAAATAGGGTATCCTACCTACTCATAATTTAGTTCATCCCTGAGTTAGGCAAAACTTTTTTCTCTTTTAACTTTCATGGTGAATTCTTGGAAGAAGAGGAAGTTTAGAACTGATGAGAAACATCAGATACCTCCTTTCTCTTTCATCTTGCAAATTAGAAACCTGAGGCCCAGAGAAGGCATGCCCCTAGGATTCTGTTCTAGTGCCTTTTCTGGTTTATGCTTCTTTCTAGACATGAGTACTTCCCTGTGCTTTGGGAGTATGGGATTTTGATGGAGACTGGGACTCTACTTTGTTATTTAGGTTTTTGCTACAAGTCAGTTCATTTTTCTTCCAAGTTAAATCAATCACTATAGAATGGAAATATGGTCAGGGCAGAGAATGGAGCTGAGTGTGAATCCACTGTACAAAACCTCTAAGGGGTTATAGTCGATGAGGTATAAAAATAAAAATAAGCTGTTGCCATTTGATTTTTGTTTGTTTGTTTGTCCCCCCTCCCCCAGAAAAAAGTCACAAGTACAAAAATTAGCCTGGATTGTTGAAAGTTTTGGCTGTGTTCTAAACTTGAGGTTTTACCTTAACCCAGGTGTATTGCACTCTTGAAGTTCAGATGATTCTATCACAAGCAGTGTCATCTAAATTGAAATATGCCCTTTATTGTATGTCCCATTTGCTACTATTTATTTATTTTTGGAACTAGGGATGGAAGCCAGGGATGTTTTACCATTGAGCCACATCTCCACCCCTTTTTATTCTTTCATGTTGAGATGGGGTCTCACTAAGTTGTTTAGGGTCTTGCTAAGTTGCTGAGGCTTGCCTTAAACCTGTGATTCTCCTGCCTCAGTCTCCTGAGTTGTTGGGATTAAAGGTGTGCGCTACTGTGCTGGGCTAGAAACTCCTTTAAAGTAGAACCTCTGTGATTTATGTTTTTAAATTATTTTATGCATTACCTGTAGAAGAGAGGGAACAATTGATTGTCTCTGATACCTGTACCTTTAGATACCATTCAACACACATTCCTGTCAAGTTGCTGCTGTTTTCTTTCTGAGTGTTAAGAGTGCCTGGGATCTCCATTCTATAGGATGGTACAGTGAACCTTGCTTTTCTTTCTCATCTATAAAAATCCTCACTTTGTTTTGTCTCTTTATATTTTTAAACAATTCAAGTTTCATCTGAAGGTTTCTCTCCCCACCTCCAGTTGTTTTTCTTAGGCTTAACATTGTATTTTTGACTATGAATTAGTTTGAGATACAATATATGCCTAAGCTATTGTGTAAAGTAAAACTAACATTGTTACAGATGCCTTCTGAGTGCCCACTCTGGAAAATCCCAGCTATAAGGGGAGTCAACATTGTAGTGATTATCACAGAAAGAGGTACATTTTTTTTGCTGTGTCACTAAACAAAGGCTCAGAGGGGAGCAACAAAACGAATATCTACGTTTTCCTTTGCAAAGATAATTTAGCTTTAAAAAATGGACATGCTAGAAGATAGAAATAAGGATCCACATCCCACAGGATGACATAGTGAGTGGAAGCAATTATAACCCAGGCATTTTACAATTATATCTGAAAAGTATTTAATGACAAGAAAATATCTGTCTTATTTAAAATTGCATTACAGCCTCAGTTCCTCTAACCTTTGGCTAGCTGCAATAAAGTTGCTAGAACATATCTTTTGGCATAAATAGAGTTTTCAAATGTATTTTCAAATATTAGTGTTTTAAAATGATGAACATCACATAATCCCTTTGTGTTACCGCAAGAAAATTGATCAGCCAGGGCATTTTCTTCATCTGGCTTTGGAGTAGAAGCAAGAATCTGAGCTTTATACTTACTTGGCCATCATCATCATCATCATCATCATCATCATCATCATCTTTTTTTTTTTCCATTTCTTTTGATACCAAGTCCATTTCTTATCTCTTCATTTCTCAGTAATAGAAGGAGCCTTAACAGTTGCAAGATTACATATTTATATCAGGGTTCAGACTGTGAATTCATTCTTTTCTGGGGAAGCAGAAAGATCATGTAAAAATGGTGACCACATGTTGACAGAATGCATGATTTAACAAAACCAAAGGCAATCATTTCAAAGAAAAATGTTTTATTTTCTGCCAGCAGAGTATAATGGAGAGAAATTGGCTGGTATTATTTTAAAAAATTGCCCAAATCACTGTAGTTAGTGTAAAATTGTCTCTGGAACTATTTCCTGTAAGTTAACCAGACATATGATTGTATCCTTTCTATTTTGAATACTGAAGCTCACATTTCAACTGTCTTGTATGGAGCCTATCAGGTATAATAGCTCTTTGTAAAGGTGCTGCCTTCTCTTTCATAGTCCTTTCCATCTAAGCTTCCACCTCCATTCACCCCAAATTTGCAAGACTTAGAGTTTGGGCTTTTCAGAACTTTGAACTAAATATTATCTGCTAACAAATCAAGACCATAAGCTACTCAAAATGTGCTGCACCAGCCTGCAAAAGTCCATGTGAAATTAATGTAAACATCGTTTACACTATTAAAAATTCTCCACACATATTCAGTTGAAAGGAAATTTCATTTTTATTTAACATGTGGTTCATAGGGCTGGCTGTTTTTTTTTATGAGTACTTAAAGTAATTTCAAATATTATATACCAGGACCTGCTTGTGTTGTTTGTAGTGTGTAGCAAGTATTTTTAGTAGAAAATCAGATTTATGTGTCATTGAAAGAACTGATGCCGTCTGGTAAAATGCCAGTTGTCACGTACTTTGGAGCAAGTCAATAGGTAAGCAAGCTATGAGTCATTTGTTGGATATTGATGGTCATATACTGTTTGATCAGTAATGTTTTCAAAAGTATAATAGGAGTTTTAGGAGGTATGGTGATTGCTTTCAGGTTAGTTAAAGACCAGACCATCCCATGGGATCTAAGCCTGTATTTAGGAGGAACTGTGAAGTTAGCTACGCAAACAGATTGAAAAATAATGTAAATATTACTTACTCTGGGGACAGGTAGGAGTGTTGCATTTGTGTCTACAGAGTGCCAAAATTACTGGTGTTCACCAGATATAGTAATTGATGGATTTGGATTTAGCCTGGTATCAGTTAGCAACCAACATATGCTTGTTGTTGCTTGATCCAGATGTTTGACATTTTGTGGGAATGTTCCAAGGCATTATATATACATAGAGAGTAAACAGGCACTGTTTAAAAATGAAGCATTTTTTGCTATCATGTGGACCTCCTCTACCCAAAAGTATAAAAAAAGTTTTAATGTTTAAAACAGAGCTATAATTCTTACACAAACCATATTCTTCCTTTAGCGTACACAGCTGATATTTGTTATTAACTAAGAGTAACTGTTTTATTCTCTGTTTTGTTAGTTCTGGAGAAGACCCAGGCTTTGTTTTGGAAAAGTGGAGGTTCATTATTGTTTAGCTGAAATTTTAGTAAGGCCAGTTTTCACTTAACATACCTGAGTTTAATAACCATGCAACCTCCCTGAATCCTACATGAAATTCAGGTTGCAAATTTACTTATTGAAGGTGTTGTGACTGTAGTAGATGCTATCAGGTTGAACGGTGGGGGGTCACACACCACTCTAAAACTGTAGGTAGATGGGAAGTAACTTTAATGCACATCAAACACATTCACTGCTAGTTCCATTAATGTTATGAGACAAAAATACAAGTGAAAATAGAATCTTCAGTTGGAAAGATGTTCTAGAGAATAATCCCTTTGTTTTAAGGTAAGAAAATATAGAGCTGGAGAAAGTAAATGTCTTGTTGAAATCACACAGCTGTTAGTGGCAGAGCTTGACCCAGGATCCAGGTCCTATGACTTGTTAATCAGTATTCAATTGTAATGAATAACTGGTTTTCTATTATATTTTTCCTAAGATTGAATAGGTTTCTTATGTGGACCACCTGTACCTACCCAGTTAACTGTACTTATTTTACAGAGAACCTGTTTTTCAATTGCTTTACTATAGATCTGCTTACAAATCACATTTATATACATATTCGTTCCATCTGGGACCTCCTACTGACAGCGTGAACAACTAGGATGGGCTTGGCTTTGATAGCTCAACCTCCTCTTGTCTAGGGATACTTACACTGTCTGCAGTCAGGGAGGAAGCAAACTCCCTTTCAAGTAGAGTTTAAGTGTTACAGTTTCCTTGACACTGACATGTTTCTATATGATCTGCTGATCACATGGGACTCTTTTATGTTGATGCTTTCAAAGTGCCTGAATGGGTGATTCTCCAGGAGCTATAAACCCCTCACCCATATTTGTGCTATACAATATCTATTGATGTATGCAAAAGTTGAGCACACTGACATGGAAGTAAGGAGGTACTCTTTCTTATTCCTGCCTTTCAAACACAAGTTGTCTAGAAGTTTGTGGGAACTCATTTGTAATATACTATATAAAAGACCCAAACTTGATTTTGCATACCAAGAAATGGACTTGGTATCAAAATCTTGGTCTAAATCTCTGTTAAGCACACAGTAGCAGGTGAATGAATGCTTATAGGAATCTTTATGAAATGAGTCAAATTCATTCTTATTTTCTGCTTGCTATCTCTCTCTCATAGTTCATGTAGAATTTTTCCAAATCAGTTGTCCTTGTGTTATTGAAGAGTTTGGGCTTATTTTCTCTGTAGGAATTGGCTTGATATGTTTTCTTGTTTCTGATCATCATTGTTCAAATACAGGTATTGATAACATGCATCATGACTGATTAAAAAAAAAGTTCCAAAAAGGCTTCTAAATGAAGGCTATAATTTTTTTATTGGATTTCCAGTGACATGAGCAAATCACTTGCTCTTTGCCCTTATGGATTTTATAATGTCATCAGAGTCTATCAATAAAATTATAGCCTACAGTTGGACATATACCATTCCTTACTGTATTGCAAGTGAAGGGAAGCAAATTGTAGCATGTTTGCCCTGGGATGCACTCCAGCAGGGTGTGTGTGTGTGTGTGTGTGTGTGTGTGTGTGTGTGTGTTTTCTTTTTCAGTTGAGATCCACTGTATGGTCAGTCCTGGAAGGTACAGATGAAGAACAGTGCCAGACTCTTACATAAGAATGTTTCTCCTGCTTTCACCTGCTGTGAGTGAAATTGACTAGAATTGTGCCATTCTGATCGATTTCATAAAGCAGCAGACTCTGCACATGGACATTGTGGCTGTCCCTTCCACTTGAGCTGTCAGCTTCCATCCCAGGGGGAGGGCAGACAGTAGGAGCATATAGCCAGAAGGAAATGAGAGAGCCACAGATGCCCCTGAAATGGAAGCAGATGTGTAAAAACTCACTTAAAAGGCAGAATGAAGGCCAAACTGTAGGTCCAGAGCAGAAGAGATTCAGCTGTAGGAAAACAGTGTTTCCATACTCCTTTGGAATTTTAGAAGGTCTCTTTGGACAGGTGTCTTAATCTGAAACTTGAAAGATTTAACATTTTACTTTTAGTGATTTGTAGGTTTCCTGCCATTTTGAATCCTTTATTTCTCTCACATTCTCCTTGGAGTACTGCCTTGGTCTAGTTGTTTTTTTTTTTTTTTTTTTTTTTTTTTTGTATCTTATTTAGAGACAGGGTCTCACTGAGTTGCTTAGTACCTCATTTTTGCTGAGGCTAGCTTTGAACTTGTGATCCTCCTGCCTCAGCCTCCTGAGCTGCTAGGATTATAGAGTATGCCACAATACCTGGCCAAGCTTCAAGGTTTTCAAAAGCTTTTTTCCACTTAGTTGTACTTTTAAAAGTATTTGCAATCATACTTAAAGAAAATTAAAAGAAAATAAATGCACTTTCCCTCTAGAAAAGGTAATTGGAATTTGAATTCCAAAGCAATTTAGTCTGGGACTTAGAGCAATTTACAGCAAATCTATCTACTCCAAATTGGAATATGCTTACAAGCCTGAAAAAGAGGGAGTTTATTGGATATCTCATTGAGGAATTACGTTTTTTGTGACAATTATTATGAAACTTATATGGGTCATTATAAATGAAACAAATTTTTATCAGTGACTTAGTTGTCTTTTTAATAGGGAAAAAGGGAATCATAAGAACTTTATTCCTGTAGAGGCAAAGTAGTTTACTGGGGATAGGAACTTAATTTTGAGTTACCTTATTCAGGTTCCCATTTCTTATCCAAACATCCTTGGCTTAGTTAAGTTACTTTCCTTCTCTGTGTTTGATTTTCTTCTGAGAGAGAGGAAATCGTATGCATGAATGTGGAGGAGATCAATTGTCCTGGTTTGTCTAGAGCTGTCCTATTAAAGTCCACCCTGATATGAGAACACTCAATTTTCAGAGATGGAGGTGGAAGGTATAAAAGAGCTGTGTTAGTCAGCTCTTTGTCACTGTCACCAAAATACCTGGCGAGAACAACTTAGAGGAGGAAAACTTTATTTTTGCTTGTTGTCTCATAGATCAGTCCATGGTCAGCCATTTCCATCACTGTGGTCCCAAGGTGAGGCAGAGCATCAAGATCAAAGGACATGGTGGAGGAGTGCATCTCACCAGGCAACCTGAGGAGCAGAGAGAGGAAGGGGAAGGGGCTACAGGGAAGATGACCCCTTCCAGGGCATGCCCCCAGTGATCCACCTCCTCTAGTCATGTCCCGCCTCCCACAGTTACCACCCAAATCCATCCAGATTAGGATGGACTGTTTAGGTCACATCTCTGATAACCTAATCATTTCAACTCTGAGTGTTCCCGCATTAACACAGGAGCTTTTGAGGGACACTTCATATCCAAACCACAGCAAACCCCTCCCCCACAAAGTGGCTTAAAACAAAACTGCTTTTTAGTGTCTGATGGATCCTGCATGGCAACTAAGAATGAAATGAGACGATGTTTCAAACACCAAGAACCTGGCTGAAATACAGCAAGCATTCAAACATGTGAACATTTATTTTTGAGTTACATGCTGTTCTTCGACACTACTGAACACTCTTCAAAAGCAAAATTAATGTGTGTACTTTCTGGCTAATGATGTTAGGAAAAATATGCTGTGATTCCTTGGGGTGCTAGGAATTCCAGCAGGTGCCTTTTGCATGGTCAGTAAAATGTCCTGCCACAAAGGGTGCCCCCCATTCCCTCTCGTTTTGCCTTTTAGCAGAGGTGCTCTGCCCCTTTCAAATATTTAGCAGCAGACTTCCTCTCAATGTGTGCTCACGCCTCCTGTTACTGTTAATGGAAGTTACACATGTGTGCTCACCAGGATGGGAAAGCCTTTATCCCATGTCGGGCAAAGACCCGTGATCCTGAATCTCTTTCTAAACTTCAGACCTGAAGAGAGCAGTGCAGGGAATTGCTGCTTTCTCACTATATTAGCTTCTTCAATTTCCTTTTAATTGGAGCCTGCAACCCAGATTCTTGTAACTTCAGGGGGATGAACAATACAAATTAAGATCTGGATGCTTTCCAGGAAGGGCCCAGTTCAAAGAACACTTTTTTTTTTTTTTAAGCACAGTTGTGGCTATTCACAAATCTCATGCAGTTGCCTAATGAGTCCGTATTTTCTTCTGAGGTTTCACATTTGCAAACTACACTGCTGAGAAAGTAAGTGAAGTGTTCACCCACCTCTGGTGTGAGCCGGCTGATTTAATGTACAGGACAGATAAATACTGGAATAGTCAAAATCCTAAACCAGTGGCACAAAACCTTCAAATACAATATCTTCCCCTTGTTCAGGACATTCATTTCTCCCCAAGAATTCTTTTTAATGTATAAGACTTCAATTTATGTTTAAGAACTAGTAAACTATAGCAGTTTGACAGCCATTCACACTTAATTCTGTGCATTAAACCAACAGCATTCTTTTCCACAAACATCCATTGTTAGGACAATGCTCTCAGACAGAATTTATGAGAAATGGAATTATGTTACCAAGGAGATAGCATTTACTATAATGAAGAGTAGATCCTAGAAAATGGCCCCTTTTACAGCAGCTCAGAGCAGAGCCACAAAAGCAATTGATTGGTCTTGGCATTTAGTCTTATATCAGCTGTGTCATCCATAGCTTCAGGAGTGAGAACACTAATCTAAAGTGACATTTCTGTTCTGGCGGGCTTTTCTGCCCTGATGAAAGCAATTACTTCATTCCTAAATGATAATTTGCAGGAGTTTCAACCACTTTAATTGATAATTTTTTTTTGTTCTGAGTTCAATTGTGAAGTGATTAGCTGATTTGGTAAATAGAAATTTAAGGTGTGAAATATACAAGTTGCTCCAAGGTAAAGTGCTGTTTATTGGGTGGAGAGAAATTACTTGATAAAGCTGCAGTTTTTTCCATTATTATGGAATTGCCAGTTGTATAGCTTAAAGTTCTGGGGGAAAATGAAGAACAAAACACTTTGATTCACGAGGTTTTTGGCAGACCCCAAAGCATACAATGAATAGTTTGGTCTTGCTGTGGTTCATTCAAGGGTTATTTGAATCAAGGTGAACATTGGTTGAAAAGGGCTGCACAGACCTCTCAGCTTTCTTTATTACTATTCTAATGACTCATTCTGGAATTAAATCCTCTTATTTAAAGTGTTAAGAATAAAAACGCTCATTGGCTAAAACCAATTAATTTAATTATTAAGTTCAAACATACACAAGACATTTTCTGAAGATGAGGGAAGGCATTCTGTTGAATGGCTTTAATTACTCTTTTGATCTATTTTCCACAAGTCAAATGGGTCATGATTATTCAATCAGAATATATCTTAGTTTAGAAATGGTAAGTATGCATCTTGGTTTAGATACTTTTTGAAATGTTATCAGTTGCAGATGTTTTTGACACATTTTTTAAGCAATCAATTTCATATTTTCTTACATGTAGAAAAATGATGGTCATTTCACATGTTAAATGAGAAAAATAAAGCAAGAATGAAGGTCAAACTGATTTAGCACATCAAACAGTCTTTGTCAGCCAAGCTTAATATATCCTGAGTTTGTGGAACAAATGAAATTTTGCTGCTATGTTACACTTTGCTTCCAAACAACCATTACAACTGGTTTTATATATTGTGTGCGCATCAGACCATCAAACAGTGCATCTTTACTGACGTGTTGCTGCAGTGATGATCTACAGCAGCAATCTGCCATTTATATAAGGGCAAAATGTGCATCTATATTTAGTTGTGAAATTGGCCTATTATACTCTTGATGTTTACAGAGGCTAACATAAATTAATGATGACAGCTATGAGCAGTGCATTAGTTAAGCAGCATAGTTCTTACCTTGAACTTGAAGGTTCCAGTTTTAACTTCCAGCCTATACTGCCCAGCTTACTTCACATGTTAAATGAAGATTTCTGAATTTATTACCTTTTCTTAGAAAGCATTAAACGACTTCAATTTGGGAGCTTTGTTGTTCATAATTCTACCAGGTAATAGTTGTTTATGCTTTTCTCAATTACTTTACCTTGTAAGAAAGCTTATATTTACAATCATGCTGAAAAAAAATACTCCTGAAAGAGTTTTTTTTTCCTTTGATTTGATTGACTTTTAACTCTGTTATGTCAATGTAGGGAGGGCTGCTTCACTAAAAGCAATGGAGGAAGAGTAAGCATTGCTTACAGAATCTTTATTGCATATTTTCCCTGGGAAGCCTCCTCATTCAGCTCATGTCGGGCAAGTGTAGGTACTGGAGTAACTATAGATTTCACTGTTAACTATGACCAGAGATCTGACAAGTATGCAGGTGTTCAAAGGTTCATGAGTTAAAATGCTGAAGCCTTTGATGAATTTTTGATGGCTGCATTTTTAATACAGGTCGACCTTCTTCCTTTGAGGCTGCATGCCAGATTAATTGATAAATAGTAGAAGTCTGTAGTGCTGGGTTCTCCTAAGCAAAACAAGTAGGAAAATCCATAAAAATATGCCTTTGTGGATCCTTAGAAGTACTTTAAAAAGGTAAAATTTAAAGTGGTTTTGACCCTACCTCTCCTTTCCCCTACAGTTAGGTAATCAAAACCTGCCATGTCCCTTTATAAATACCAGATATTGTATCCTTAAAAGTTTACATGAAGGTATTCAAACTGAGATATATAGAGAGATTTTCATGGACAGATAGTATGGATATATCAATAATGTCAATAGAAAAAAGCTGTTCTATTAATATTAAGAATTATAAAAATGGACGAATACATAGCTATGAAGAAATCACTGGAGAGGAAGAAATATTTGGTTAAGTTGGCTTCCTTATTTCTCTGTGACTATCTGTTATTATTACTCTTTGTTATCCTCTGGAGATGCTCAGCTGTATTATTTCCATGACATACAACCATATCTGTGAAATGGGAAACCAAAGAAATCAATTTTTCAAAGTCAAATTTGATCAACCACAAAGAATAACGTCTTTTAATTTAATGAGTAATCAAGTCCAAGGATATGTTTTCCCCATTATGGAATTGATTGTCACCTGATCTAGTTCTGTGAGAGATTCATGAAGGCTGCAAATCATGTCAGTTTTAGGATATAGGCTTTGTGATATTGGCACTTCCTTTTCTTTAACTTTGTTGTGGTTGTTGTCATATTTTGCTGGTTTCGGGCTTAAGCAGAATTTCATAATTTGGCTTTGGCCCCAATATGGCAGCTAGGGAGGACAGTTATCATCTAACTTCCATTCTTCCAAGAGCAGTAGATGTTTTGGGTGAGCTCTCCATGGTCCTGGATTTGGGGCTTTATCTGACTTCTAAGAGAACTTTCAGATTTCTGATCTTTGGAAGATATTTTGAGAAATCACCTTCCTTCTAAGAGTATGTATATGCTTTCTAAGTAAGAATTATCATTGCCATTTAAAAATCTTCTATAGTGCTTGTACAATCTTTTTGAGTAATCCATTCTTTTAAGTGTTTATATGTTTGTTACAATTTTAAAAAAGTGTTGGGAGCAGGAATGTCATGAAAATAGAAAGGAGACCAGTAAAGTAGAGGTCAGGGACCAGGGGCAGAAAGAAAGGGAGAATTTGGAAAATACTATGAAATTATATTGACTAAATCATATTGTTATATTGTATGCATGTACAAATATGTAGCAATAAATCCCGTTATTATGTTTAATCATAATGCACCAATAGAAATGTAGAAAAATTTAAAAAGTTACTTATTCAAGAAAAATTGCTTTTCCTGTAATTTAGTGCCATTTTTTTCAGTTTAGCATACTAAAAAAAAATGGCTGTTTAGTATCTTGTAAGAAAATAATTTACTTATAAACCTTTAAGCTTCCATTAATTAAACATGTGTGTGTATTTAAACAACTCATTAAATACACTTGTGATACACAATGGATAAACCATAGGAATAATAATAATAAGAGGAAAAATAAGTAAGCAATAAAAGAGTATTATTTTTCTTATGTACACAATGTGATAGGTCAGAACTAATGAATAGGAATCATTTTAGTAAGAAAAGAATATACATTATAAATGAGACTTGTGGACATTCAAAGAATAGAACTGTCAGTATAAAGTGAGCTTAGGTTTTCATTTATCATTTTTTATTTTGTATTAGTATGTGCCTGGAACCATTGTACACATGTTACGAAAAAACTCATTTTTATTTTTGAGAAAAAAATCTATGAAATAGATAGTATTATTATCTTATTTCACTGACAATAAAAACCTGAGACTGCAGAAGTTAAATAACTGCTCAACTTTATGTAATTAATAAGTAATAGAACCAGGATTTATACCCAGAAACTGTTACCACCTTCCATGTTTTATAAGAGGAAATGCTAGATATTAGATGATTAGTTACTTTTGTTTGGGATGATGGATCCCTGTTGATAATCCGAAACCATTTACTATCTACTGAGAATATACACGCATAGACATACATTTGCATATTTATATTGTATAAATGTATTCTATATGTGTATATAAATATACATGTGTGTGTTTTTTGAAATTATTTCTTGATTTTGTCTTTTGTTGTTGGTCAGAATTATTGATGAAAATGAAAATATAGCCATCAAAGAGAGTTGATATTTTCATGATCTTTGTTGAGGATTAATGGAGAGTGTTTTTGTTTTACTCTCTAAGGTTTGAATGGAAGAACATTAGAGCAGTGGGAAGTTTAAGCTCAGGAAGTAACTAATTGTCAATCTGAAGTTTAATCACTTTAAATGGATTAATACTATTTATTACATTTACTCATCTAAAACTAATTCATTTTTTTCTTTAGTACTCCACAAATGCAACCACTTTTTTAAAAATCTGGAACAAAATATACAAATACAAAGTTTATTTTAGGTTTTAATGTAGTCCTTAATTCAATTTGAAAATTGCTTCTAACTAGGCTCAACTTTATAAAAGCAAGCAAAAGATTAATCCACAATCTGTATTATTGTCTTAAGGCCTTTAGTTTCATCTATTATACCAGCATCTCAACCACCTTTATAATCCTTTGACTATATTTTATTGCTGTTACCCTCAAACCAATTATTACTTATTACAGACACAGTGCTATCATTCTGAAAGTCTTTTAAACTGCAGTGTCTGCATAATGATGTGATGCAGGAGTCATGGAAAACTTTTATTATTAAGATTATGGCCAAGAAGATTATTCCAGTAGGGTGATATAGTGTATATTACAGAAAAAAAATTGGAGACAGAATACAGGAGAACAAGGAGGTAGCACTGTAGGTACATGAAATAAGTCCTGCTCAGGACCGTTTTAGAAAAGTAACTGAAACATGATGCTTTGGCAGAGGCATCTGAAGCCATTAATATCTGCTTACTTTCCTTCCTTGAGTGGACATAGAAAAGCTGTTTCCCTTCTATCTATTCTTTTGAGCCTTTTGGGTCAACCTCTGTGATCTTGGACTTTGCTTTCCCATGAGGATCAATTCTTCTCTTTTTTAATCAAATCACATTTTAATTTATTTTTAACTGATTGTCAAAAAGCATGAAAGATGTACATAGTAAGACATATTAATGGGGTGACATGTAACTTTTAATATATGTATATATATTGCATAATGTTGAAATCAGGTTAAATTGATTGTATATATATTGCATAATGTTAAATCAGGTTAAGATTGAAATTAGGTTAAACACACTTATTTCTTCAAATATTTATTATTTCTTTGTGGTGAAAACTTTCAAAATCCCTTCTTCTAGCTTTTGGAAATATACAGTAACTGATTGTTTTCTGTAGTCACCTTACTGTGCAATACCCACAAGAGCTCCTTACTCCTAAATAACTATAGCCTAGTGTCCATTCATCTACCTTTTCTTATCTGTCCCTCCTCCCCTTAATGTTCCTGGTCCCCAGATGGATTAATTTTTTCTTAGTTTACAAATCAGCCTATGTATCAATATCAATTTCAGAGCAATTCTTTAATCCTCACTTTGGGTTGCAGAGAAAAATTCTTTGTATGGATATTGGGAATATTAATTATATAACAAATCAATTTATGAACATTTGGTTGACACATATAAAGAAAAATCACACAAAACAACCATGGAAAACTACCTTCGAAATTGGCTTCCCAAATTGGCACCCAATTGTAAAATGACTTCATGATCCATATTTGACTATTTCTTGGGCTTACATCATTTTTAAGATCTTTAATTAGCTGATGTACTAAAGCTGGAAATTCTCATATGAAAATTCAGAATTTCTCCTCTAGAGGTTGCAACACTGGAAACCTGGCAACACCAAGCAAGCCTTCCCCAAAGCAGTGGTCAGTTGAAACTGTGTGATGTACCTGTTTCAGGGTGGTTGTCCTCCAGTTCCCCACAGCCCCCTTCAGTCCTCTTCACTCATCGACATTTCCTGCCTTAGCCTTAAATGCCCTGGAGTTTGCAACCCCTACTCTGGAGCTTCACCCTAGTCACTTACTGGACCCCAAAAGTGTATGCTTAGCTCACCTTCTAAAGTAGTATTTGATTACAAGAATGCACAACAAAGCAAAGCACTGAATTTAAACCACTGCGTCTTCCCCTGTGTCCAAGTAGTGGAAAAAACATGTCAAAAAGTAGAATTCCTCTGGCACAGCCAACTTACCTGTTGTTAGATAAATTGATTTTATTATATAAAGGGAGGCCCTAAGATTCTTCTAAGATGTTAACCTCGATCCTGGTATACTTATACTCTATCAGATCCTAAGACTTCTCTCACTTTACTTACATAGTTTTTTTTTTAATAAGACAAAATTGAACATTAATAGAATCAATTAGAGACAGACAAGATACTGAGAAATCAGTGACATAATAAATCTTTTCCTTGTAAATTAGTGATGTTCCTGCATATGGTGATTATCTGAGATGGATCAAGGAACAAAGCTATCACCTAAGACTGCTGTTACTCTGAAAATGATAGCATTTACTTGCCCAGTTTTGAGATATATAGTTAGCTAATAAGGAATCTTTCATTAACAGAGTGAACATGATACCCTGATTGGGATAGTAACCTAGCAAGTATCTGACCAGAGCATTATGGCATTTCTTAAATGACACGGATATTCAGTAAGATAATTTGGAATCTGTAGTGAATGCAGTTTTCACTGTGAACAATGTCAGGGTTGCTCTAATGTAATCTGTAATATTATTGTCCATGGTGTGTGTGTGTGTGTATGTGTGTGTATTTTAGTTGTTGATGGACATAATACATTTATTTTATTTATTTTTATGTGGTGCTGAGGTTCAAATCTAGTGACTCACACATGCTAGGCAAACACTCTACCACTGAACCCACAACCCCATCCCTCCATGTTATATTCATAGAGAATGAAGCTATACTGTTGAATCCATTTTGATCTACTCCTCTGGACTTGCTTTCTTTCTTGTTTCTCTTTTGTTATTTTATGATGGAAATCAGATTCTAGATTCAAAGATTTAAAATGCCTTCAGAGTTCAATGACATGGATAATTTAAAATGATTATTAGTAACTTGGTACTGTAAATATTACCCAGTAACTTATCATCAGAGTCTGATTCTGAATGCATTTCTATTCAGACATAAAGCAGAGCGACTCAGAGAATGTGGAATTCTCCCATCAGATGCTCACACACAACTTCAGTTGTGCAAGATTCTGCCCTCAGCAATATGAGCCCACTTCAAACAGAAATGCACATGAATAGTTAAAGAAAAATGCTGGATCCCACCTGTTGCCTCTTCTGTGAAGTAATAAGTCTATAATGTTTATAAATTTTAATAACCCAGATAGGGATTTATCTTTCAACATTAAATTTATATTATCCAAAAGTTTGACTTTTGGGGGCATGTATTCTCTAGTATCTTGGAAAATCTGTTTACTAATGCATGTCCGTTAATAAAGAATTGCAGTGTTCTCTTATCAACCAAATATCAGCACATTTTGAATGTTGCATTGAAATCTTTATTTTCAATGTGATGTTTTCTTCGTCTGACTGAAGGTGTCGTGATCCTTCCTGAGGGCTGGAAACATCAACATTATATTTGTTGATTCTGTCAAAGTGAATTTTGTTTGTGTTTACCTTTTGTTCCCCAAGAGTATAATTGAAATAAATTTTTCACAATGTTTCCTTTTGATGGTTTAAGATCCTATGGTAATGAGAATTGAATGAACCAAATCATTAGCTTGAGAATAGGTATGTGGATGCAAACCCAATTTTAAAATTGTTTATATCTGATAACATCAAGCCTCACCTATAAACCTTATGTTATGTCTTAGAAACAATGACTACATCTTAGTGCATGAACAATGAGAAGGGAAAAAATAAACCTAACAAGCAAAAGGCTACTTTTACTCATCGGAGTAAGTGTGACAAGAGGCCAGAGGTGGAATTTATGATTTTAATCACATTGTCTACAACTAATTCATTTTACCCTTGAATTTTTAAGTAGTTCTTAAGTAGATTTTTCCTGAGGAAGAAAGTAAATAAAGGAAAGCAGTTTCCCTCTGATGACAGATTCACTTATTCTAAACAATACTTTCTCACTACTTTGATTTCAGTTTACAAGCACTGAGAAAGGAGAAATCCCGAGATGCTGCTCGCTCCCGCCGGGGGAAGGAAAATTTTGAGTTCTATGAATTGGCCAAGTTGTTGCCTCTTCCTGCAGCCATCACCAGCCAGCTTGACAAGGCGTCCATCATTCGACTGACAATTAGCTATCTGAAAATGAGGGACTTTGCTAATCAGGGGGACCCTCCGTGGAACTTGCGAATGGAAGGCCCGCCGCCCAACACATCAGTAAAAGGTAAGTTTTAGGTCACAGTTCAGTATGGCATATGGTGGTCTGTAGCTATCTTTAAGTCGAAATGTTTACCATCATCCTTTCTTCTTTTCCTGCATATCAAATCCTTTAAAGGGATACAAATGTGGAAATCTGAACTCTGCATGAGAAAGACACCATGTGAAGGTGAAATAAACCTCTTCTATTTCTATTTTATTTTCAAAAAGTCTTGTCAGCCTAAATATACTGCTACTTTATATCAAATTTCTTAGAAATGAGAATGAGATGATTTACGTATAAGTGATTCTGGGATTTAATGTATGTTATATTAATACATATAAATTATTCTTGGTGGGTAGAATATGGAAATGCTTGTTAAAGGGTGGAACTAATAAGTTTTTTCTTTAAGTAACCAGAGAGAGAAAGGGAGAGAGTCTAACTTGAGCAGGCATTTTTGAGTTAATGATTTTATTGACCATAAAAATCAATCCATGTATTAATGTTTCATGTTTCTCTATAGACATATTGCCTAAAAGTTATAAACATATATTTGTTCTTCAGATGCTTGATACAGTTACACTTTAAGCTCACTATTTTAAAATGTGGGGTCTTTTTTACTCTGACATTCAAGAGAGGTATTTTCCTATGAGTTCCCCAAATACCTAATACTTTATGGCATTTTTAGCACTTGAATATGCATGCATACCATTTACTGAGGTATATGTGGTGTTGGCCATTGATTTTCTGTCTTTACAGTTGTGTTATTCAAGGCGTAGGATTTAAAATGTCTGCTAGATTCTTATGTCCTGACCTTGTGTTTAGGCCCTTGATGAACATGGAATAAAATTAGGCATTTGGGAGACTGGATTATGTGCTTTAATTTGGTGATGACACCTTTCCAAATACATTTGGAAAAATCCCAACAGTTTTAGCTGTTGTAGGAAAGGGTATTAGTGGGGAGGGTAAACTCTTTTATAGGACTGATTGAATTAAAGGGTCAAAAGCAGTGATCATTTATGATTCCATAGTAAGAGCTGTGGTTATGTATGTGTACATGCATGTATGAATGTGTTATAGTTTGAGCATCCCTAATCTGAAAATCCTTAACCTGACATATACCAAACCTTTTGAGTACCAACATGATGCCACAACTGGGAAATTCCAGTTCGTATCAAGTGCAAAATTATGTAAAATATTGTATAAAAGGCTCTGTTTATAAGGTATATCTGAAACATGAATGAATTTGGTGTTCAGTCTTGGATCCCATCTACAAGATACTCATTACATATGTCCAGATAGTTCCAAATTTGAAAAAACCCGATACCTGATTTCTGATATCTGGTCCAAGAATTTCAGATAAGGGATACTTTATTTACTTAAGAATTTACTTATGCTTATGAGAGGAGGAAAATTAGAATTTAAATTTAACAGGTTATTTCTCTCTAGAGCTGTGGTTGGCAAACATTGTTTGTAGAGGGTCATATAGTAAATATTTTAGGTTTTGGAGTCTACTAAATTCTGCCATTGTAGTTTGAAATAAGGAATAGACAATATGTAAATGAAAGGATATGGCTGTTTTCCAGTAAAACTGTATTTACAAACAGACAGCAGCCTCTGAATTTAGCTCAGAGGCCATAGTTTGTGGACCATTGATCTAGAGTATATGACGCTGTTAAGGTTAAAGAGAATACACAACAGAGGTACCTCTCAAGGACAGGATGTCAGTACAAGTTAGCCCATGACAAATAAATGAAGGCACATTCTTCAGTCCTTTTATAGTTCTTCTGCCCTCTAGAATGTGGACATAATCTTGATAAGACACTAATGCATTTTCTAAGTACTAAAGTAATAGTGAACTTTCCCAAAGTAAAGATGTGCATATACTTTTAGTGTATATACATTAGATTTATTTTTTCATTCTAGTTTGAGGCATGCCTGTTTTTATGTTTATGCCAAATCATGCAAAATGAAATGATAAGTCCAATATGTTAGAAACCCCACAGAATGGAAAAAATATTATTATTCAATCTGCAAAAATTGTTAAACTGGACTTGTATTTTCTTTGTTGAGCATAGTTGTCTTTTATTTTATTTTTATTTTAAAAGGAGTTTGCAGTGAATAGTCTTTCTTGGAAGTATTGGTGACTAAAGTGGAAAAATTTGGTGGCTCCATTGTTTGTTCATTCTCTCTGATGTGATAGTCCAGTTTACATTTAGAATTATGGCCTTTTACAGATGCAGGCTTTTAGATCACATAGAACTATTCCCTCATTTTACAGATAAGAAATGACTTTGCAATTAAGTGTTAGTAGATATAAGACAAAAATCCAGTTTTCTTGCCTTCTGTCTAACACTCTTTCACATCATATTTTTTATAAATGACATTTGTTTTGAATCTTCATTATTAAACATTCCAAGTGAGAATTTTATGAGCTTTAGACTGTCACTAGCAATTGACTTTTTCTTTGTGTGGTTCTATCAGCTCTATAACCCTTTATGATGATTAGGGTAAATAAGATGATAACACATGGCCTCTGCCCTCCATGGGTGTTGCTGTCTATGGAAGGGCATGGTAGTGGTATCACTAAAGAACAATGGGGAGCCTAGAAGGAGATAAGAGATTTTGTTATTTAAATAATTCTAGCCAGATGATGTCAGAACATCCATAGTTAGTACATGTTTACTTCCACTCTTAGTAAATTGATGATGGGCTAAAACTGGAGATTGTGCATGGTGACTCCATACAGTCTCTGCTGTCTCTCTTAAAAGTTGCTAGAAAGGGTTGGGGTTGTAGCTCAGTGGTAGAGTGCTCACCTCACATGTTGGCACTGGGTTCCATCCTCAGCACCACATAAAAATAAAATAAAGGCATTGTGTCCAAATACAACTAAAAAGTATTTTTTAAAAAGTTACTAGAAAGGCACTTGGTACTCTCTATCTGCTGCTTCTGCTGTGCAATATATGTACAATTTATTGCCTTACTCTAGTTCTTTAATTCAAAACTGCTACTCATTCTGATCAAACATTCATGAAACAACAACATCAAAAGAAATTCATTTTAATTTATTAAGGTCTTCTATGTTATGCCCTTGAAGAAGTTCATGTGGATAAACAAGCTTATATAAACAGCCTGCAGCACCATGTGAAGTCAGTTCATAATCCAACAATAATGACGATAGACGTTATACTTTGTGCCTCTCCAAGCAGTCTCTTGAATAAACCTAAAGGCATTTGGAAATTTATATAAAAAGTACTTACACGATGTAGGCAGCATTTTTTTTAATGTGAAGAGTTGATCATGTTAATAATTAAATTTCAAAGCTTAAATTTAAATTTGTCCCACGCAACTATGTAGAAGTTTAATCATTTTAATTTACTGCTTCAGAAAGGTCTTTTACTCTGCCCTGTGTTTATCACATCTTTTCTTAACAGTCTATAAAGGTGGATGAGTTTGTTTTGTGATATCCATTTTATACAGATTATTACGAGTTATGCTTGCAGGAAGAACACTCAGGTGACAGTGTATAATATGTCCTGAGTCAATTACCTCATGGAAATGATATGTTAAGCAATTGGAAAGTAACAGATATTTTTTCCTATTATTTTAGAAATATCTGTATTGTTATAATACAGATCAAATCTACAATGAACGTTATGCATTATTCAAGAAATGACCAGGCATTCTCAGCAGTGTTTCATTCAGCTAAATAGCTGATGATTGTAACCTTTAAAGAAATCTCATTGTGGTGACTGTTGGTAAATCACTTCTCCATTCATAGTAATCTCTATTTAGAGGCTATCTAGAAACCATTATATCTTTTATTAATCTTAAAAGCAATAGCTGCTGATTTGACATTTGCTAAAACTAGATAAATTTTCTGTCTTTCTAATATCACAGACTTCAGTCAATTTTTGGAGTGTGTCTGCTGCAACTCTATTAATCCAGGAATATTTGCCATTGTAAGCATAAGTTTTATTTCAATTTAAATATTGAAGCTTTTAAACAACAATTTGCCTATGTCTGTGACAGCCAACAATGCTAAAATATGGAAAATATAAGACACCCTTAGCCCTTGAAAAGGAACAGTTGAAAAACATGCAAGGCAACTGGTGATTAAAACTGCCTGAACACATTAGTGAAGAGCTTTACCTCTTGCACAGAATTTGTCTTCACTCTTCAGGTATCTATTGTGAATTAAGTAGTAGTTTTTTCTGAGAGGAGAGATTAGCAGTCTTTATTTAAGCCACTTGTTACCTATCCTTTGTCAAAGACAGGACTCTTATTTAAACAATGATGCTCAGTGGGTTCGTTTACAATAGTCTCCCAGGGTAAATGACTATAGATGATCTTCTAGAGTGACATTGAGTTACAGCTACAATGGTTGTCCCTAAAACTTGGACAGCATTTTGTAAAATGATTTTTGTTTTAGTAGAAAGGTAGAAATTCTAAGACCATCTGAGTGATGGGTCTTCTTAGGTTAAACAGTTCAGAGGTCCTCCATTTCCTGTTTTCCCATTTTACCAAATGCTAAGGACCATTTCCTTCTTCTAAGTGACGTCCGTGCATTAGGACAAGTTGATATTCCTTCTTACCAAAAACCTGTAAGATGAAAGTTCTTGGATTTCATACCCAGTCATGCATACTCAGCCCATTCATTTTTTTCTTTTTACACAGGCAAAGTGTTGAACGGAGAGAACCCCTTAGTTCTGAGCAAAAAGCTTTGTGTGGGACTTTTTGGAGAGTAGGGTAAACAATGGAAATGTGGTTCTCTTGATTCCTATTCTTATTTCCATCATCTTCAGTAGAATAAGGACCAATGCCTCTGTTCTGGTCTCTAACTCCATTTGTCTCAACCCAGATGATAATGGCACCAAATGGAACAGAACCATCCAAAAGCTGAGCGGCACCAGTGCTCACTGCTAGTTTGTTTTGGGAGTGAGTGCCAGATCTTACGAGTATATGGAAATATGATGTAATATGAGTGCCTTTTCTTGGGTATGCTTCCAGAAAGCATGCTATTGTCATTTTATAGATTTATAGTAGAACTTCTGAAAGAAACTCATCTAAGAACTAACTTTTTACATTGTATTACGATTGGGCAAGCAATGTTTACATAACTATGCTTACCAGTAATCCTCCGTGTTACTGGTTGGGAAGGGCGTTCTGCCAAATGGGGGCTCTATGATGGCAGAACATATCTCTGAGACTAATTCTTTGGACTGTCATAGTTTATCATGAAAAGGTGTGCTCCAACCAATTGAAAAATAACAAAGCAATTCAGCATGAAAAATATCATATGGCATTGCTACACACTTGTTTCAGTCAACTTTCTTGCTTCTGTTACTAAAAGACTTGGCAAGAACTATTAGAGGAGAAAAAGTTTGTTTGGGGGCTCACAGTTTCAGAGGTCTCAGTCCATACATGGCTGACCCCTTTTCTGAGGGCCTAAGGTAAGGCATGTTGGAAGAGTGTGGCTGAGGAAAGCAGCTGGGAACATGGCACCAGGCAACAGGGAGAGTGACTCCACTCACCAGGGATAAAATATATACCCCAATACATGTCCCTAATGACCCATCTCCTCTGGCCACACCCTATTTGTCTATAGTTACCATTCAGTTAATCCCTATCAGGAAATTAATGCACAGATTAGGTTAAGGCACTCATAAACATTTCTTCCCGAAGCCCTCTTATGTTGTCTCATACTTGTGCTTTTGGAGGATACCTAATATCTAAACCATAACAATGCTACTATCAAAGGGTTTGACTGGTAACCATCATTCCCAAGTATATTTGGAATTATTGAGCACCTAGAATTACTCTCAGTTTTAAACACTGACTCAAGAAAAGCATATTTTATTGAGAATACATGAATATTGTGATGTACCAGTTAGCTATTACCAGGGAACAAACATCATAGGCTTGGCTTACACCTAGTGCTGTCTTTTTGGTCCACACTGCTTTGGTCAGAGCAAGCTGTGTGAGCAAGGCCAAAGTCCAGGAACAAGGAATATGTATGTGTGTATACACACATATATATGCAAGTTTTATGTATATATGTATACACATACACACACACATAAAACACAGATCCAATTCATGAATATAGGGTACAGGATAGGAATGGGTAATCAGGGGTACTCCTTGTGTTTCATACACACACACACACACACACACGAAGAAGTATAAATGAGAAAATTCTGTAAAGGTTTCTGGAAGTATGGCACAAAAGTATGTATATTCTCAAGCATCCTACATCAAAATTCATCAATCTGCCCATCTCTCCACTATCATCTCATTTCTCTTCAGCAGTACCAGTTGTCATACAACATGTATTTATGTCCTTGTACATGCCATTGTCTGACTGGGATGACCTTTCCTTGTAGGAGTGAAAAGATAATACTATTTCCTTACCATCACAAGGGTCATGGCCAACATTCACATAACACAACCATACAAATTTGCAAGAGAGGAGTGTGATGAATTTATTTAATTAAAGTTTTATGTACTGTTAAAGTCTTCAGAAATGAAGATCCCCCAATCCAGGGAAAACTGTGTATTTTTATGCTTAGATTCATTGAGGAATGGAGAACCATGTAGAAATATGATTGGACAAAAGCTATGGTAATAACTAAGGGGAGAACCCAGCAAGCCCTATTGTTCAATCCTTCTCCACCTCTTTGTACAACATTTCTTCATAGAAGAATCTTCAGAGAAGGGTGAGAATCACATGGAGACATTTCCAGGTTTTATGACTTACTCTGGGGGAGAGAAGTTCTAATTTCTTTTTTTTAAATTTGTTCTAATTAGTTATTCATGACAGTAGAATGGATTTTGTATCCAAATAGAGCACAACTTTTAATTTCTCTGGTTGTACACAATGTAGAGTCACACCATATGTGTAGTCATACATGTACCTAGAGTAATGATGTCCATCTCATTCCACCATCTTTCTTACTCCCATGCCCCTTCCCTTCCCTCATTCATCCAATCAAAGTTCCTCCATTCTCCTCATGCCCCCCCCCATTTATGGATCAGCATCCATTTATGAGAGAGAAAATTTGGCCTTTGGTTTTTGAGATTGGCTTATTTCGCTTAGCATGATATTCTCCAACTCCATCCATTTACCTTCAAATGTCATAATTTTATTCTCTTTTAATGCTGAGTAATATTCCATCATGTATATATGTACCACAGTTTCTTTATCCATTCATCTGTTGAAGGGCATCTAGATTGGTTCCATACTTTAGAAGTTCTAATTTCTATGATCACATTGAGGGAGCTGTACAGAACAAAGTAAAGATAGTGCAAGGACATCTTGCTTCTGAGGCCATTCTAGTCTCCTTCAGTTCACAGTACTCAGCATATCAACGAACTATACTTTGAAGTGTTGTGTTCTGGGATCCAACACCTTCTGTGTTTATTGAACAACTATTCAACTTTCAAAACCCAGCTCAGATAACATTCTCTTATGTAAACCTTCTTTCCTTCGCCTATCACTAGTCATTTTCATCTGAAAGTTATTGTTACCTTCTTCTGTTGCTTTATTTTCAGCTTATATTCTAATTTATCTCTTTGCATACCTATCTCTGACTTAGACTAATTGAGGGAATAGTCTAGGTCATCTTATTCATTTTTTTTTAATCTCCAGAACATTGTACAGTACCTGTGAGAGTATTTAACATGTTTTAAAGTTGAAATATGTCGAACTGAATTGTATTTGGGGATTACTACCAGCAGAGCTAAATAATTTTGATGAGAGCTCTGGGTGGGTCTGTCATAAGCTTGAAAGAAGAAAAAGGGAGAGAGAAATTAAAAGGAAGAGTAGAAAGAAATGGAGGGAGAATGATGAGACTAGTTTGAAAACAAAGGGAAGATGAGCAGTGAGGAGTAGAAGCTGTGGGGAGTGGCAGCCCCCTTGGATGAACTTCCTGTCCCTGCCCCAGGTTCTGTCATATGAGTCATGTGATATAGAAGCAGAGGAGTTGAAAGTTGAAAACAACACCCTCTTGAAGCCCATGGGTATCTTGGACCTAAAAATTCAAGTTCATTCAACAATATCTGCTCAGCTTCTCTTAGTGGGTCCACTCAGTTCTCTGCCTTGGCAGTTTTTACATTTCCTAGAGAAATAAATGTGGTCAATAAATAATGATAGGATAGCCTTTAATCAAATTGAATGTACCAGTGTCCCCTCTCCCTGCCTCAGTTTTCTCATTTGGATTGTCAGTTATTCTGGTCTGGATGATTACTTACTTTTTAATACTAAACCCCAATTCCTTAGAAAACATTTAGCAAGTATTGTCTCAACTTAGCCTCTCCTTGGATTGTTTGGCTTATTGAAGCTGTTTATTAACAAATACTCAAACTACATTCTCTCACTCTTCATATTCTGATAATGTTTCTATTTTTTCTTTTCTTTACTTAATTTCCCTGTACATAAAGGTATCATATCTGTCTTAGATTATAGGTCCAGAAATATATTATACAGTTCCTTCTTTTAAAATTTTTAATCTGTTTTAATTAACAAGATTTGAACACATGTAATCATTAAAATAAAAGGGAAAAAAAGACAGCACACAATGAACTTTGAAATAAAATAAGTGCCAAGTATATGACACAGACAAAATATGAATCTGAAACTTTATATATTTTTATTTTTACTAGGTTTTTTAAAAAATATATTTTTAGTTGTAACTGGACACAATAGTTTTATTTTATTTATTTATTTTTATGTGGTGCCGAGGATTGAACCTAGTGCCTTACACCTGCTAGGCAAGGCACTCTACCATTGAGCTACAACCCAGCCCTCTTTTACTCTCTTGACAAAACTTTAGGAAACATTCTTATATTCTCTAGCATATCAACTTATTTTTTAAAAGTTTATTAGTTCTTGACAATGTAATATTTTAGTCATGGCATCCCGTGGTATTGCATTATACTGTTTTGTCTCTTATTTAGGACTTCCAAGTTTATGTGCTCTGTTTTTTAGGGCTGAATTCCTTAATGTGCTTTTGTTAGCCCTATCACCTCTTGCAAAGCCCAATATATAGTTTCAGTGCTCAGCGGATAACAATATTTCATGGGCATTGCAAAGAAGGAGTCACCTCTGACTGCTTTATATGATTGAAATTGTACTGTGGCTTTAATTTTTAGAAACGGCTTTCTAGATACTGTGCATAAGTCTTAGCTGTGCCTTAATAAACATGTGGTGACCTCCACCTGTAAAAACTAATGTGGCTTTGAATACTGATTGACTGCAGCTTTTCAGTTCCTTCCTGGGTCCATAATATGTCAGTAAATGTCAGAGCCTGGGCAGGAAAGGAAGGCCAATAGAACTTTTGGTTTGAAGATCTGCTTTAATTCCCTTGCTGTTTTCTTGAGAAAACCAATGTAGAGAGCAGTTGAGGGACAAAAACAGTAAATAAAGTCAGGGCCAGAATTCAAACCACTGGAATTCCTAATGTTTAGCACACTTTCATGCATGAAAAAGAGATTTTTATTTGACAGCAGTCACACACTATTGAAATACCCTTTTCCCCATTTACATTATGCATGGATATATGTGCATGTAATGGTTCATGTGTGAACTGTGGGTCAGCCCATAAGTTGCCAGCCTCTGTCTGCAGCACTGAAACTGATGGGGACCATTGGACCTTTTAGAACCCACTGCCATGGGAAGCATACTACTAATTATAAAAAGTTGATTCTTGTTAAAATATACAGCAGTAACAATGCATGGCTTGGGATATCTTTTAAAAAATCATCTTCAGAGACAATGTATGTTCTTATGTCTCTTTATTACAATGGTCAGCACAACTAAACTGTGTATCAGCTAAGGGTGTGGTGTTGGTGTATTTTATTAGGGTAACCATCAATGTATTGTTTTCTGCTTTGCATATATTATTGAAAATTGAGCATAAAGTCATGTTAAATTATTGACACAGTTGGCTTATTGTTTTGGGATGCTTTCTCAATTTAATATGGCAAATTATTCAAACTAGAGCTATTCAGATAGTCCTTTGTAGATGCAGAATATTATGAAAAAGTAACATAATTAAAACATTATCTATAAGGACTATTATTTAGTTATTTTGACTTAACTGATTTTTTTAACTGATCAGTTAGGTTAAGTAATACATTTTGATTTATTTCCCCACATAATTTATTAATTATCTCTCTGATTCAACTGATGTTTTAAGGAATGATGTGGCTGTAACTATCATAAAAATAATTAGAAATAGTACATTTAAGACTTGTATATCAAGAATCCAATATTATGGCCATCATTACAATGAATAAGATTGGTAAAGCTGACCTGGTCTTTTGCAAGTAGAATTTAACATATTTCTAAAACCATTTCTGCACAAAGTGAGGATATATGGCCAAGTTATACAGCATAATTTAATATTTACAGCTTCTCCTCAGGAAACAGAACATAGTAGGAAATAGCTGTCATGGACTTTTCCTGTTGTCCATAGGGTCGGTCAATCACCAGGTTCTGGTTAAGTGCTCTAGGATGAGCGCTAGATAGTGTACTGAGTGCTCAGAATATGCTACAATTCAATGAGATCCTAGTCCTAACTTCCCAAAGCATGCCAGAAACCAACAAAATTTCAGTAATGTTTTGTAATTAAAGCACATCACTCATATATAATTTTACAGTTTGGGAAATAAGACTGTGTTGAATATCAGCACTGATGATGAAAACAGACTGTATACACAGTTTGGGTTTTATATAAATACTTTAAAATATTGGCTTTCTTGTATAAAAATAGATGAATACTATCCAGGTTTTTACAAGAATTTTAGCATAAAAGCAAAATTGCTATCATTTTCCATTTCGAAAAGAGATGTGAAGATAGCATAACAAAATTTGTAAAATTTAGTATGTTCTGGGAAGCTATGAAAGGAAAAACAGGGATGCAGATGCAGGTAAGCCTCACTTTGGGTGTTCTCAGAGATGTTTGTAAAGTGGTGCAGTGATATTTGCTTAGCTGACACCTGACCCATAGTGTTTTCATTGTATCTTCTGTGGATATTGAGCTCCTGAAGTTGCAGAAAAAAAATCTGTTAACAATTTGCTCAGCTTATGCTATGTCGTGCTTTACATCTGGTGGGCAATCAGACCCAACATCCTTGTTGTCGGTCAGTCACAGAATTTGTTGCTGTGTGAACATTTCCAATTGGAAAAGAAAAATAATACCTCTACTAAGATTAAACAAGGAGACTCTTGCAGGGTGTCTATGTCAGTTTGGGCTTTATGACAGAATACCATAGATGGCTGGCTTAAACAACAAGCATTATTTCTCACCATTCTGGAGGCTGGAAATCCAAGATCAGTGTGCCAGCATGATCTGTTTGTCAATGAGGGCCTTCTTCCTGGTTCATGAATAGTATGTTGGAGAAAGAGAGAGAAAATTGTTGTCTTCCAAGTCCCTTCTTGTAAAGGTACTAATTCCTGCATAAGGGTTTTAGTGATTACTTGCCAAAGATCTACCTCCAAATATCATCACATTGGGGATGTAGGATTTCAACATATGACTTCTGGGGAAGTCTCAGTCAGTCCATAACATGAGGAGTTCTCACAACCTATGGTAAAGACATAGTCCATGTGCACAAGGCTGGAGTATGGTAATTAACCATCTCAGGCATCTTAAATTGTCTTCAGAATGGCTTATTGATAACAAAGTCTTGGTCAGTGGAGTTGGATATTCCTGAGTGTCAGTGACTGTGGACAAATCCTTGACCTTAGTTTTCTTGTTTGAAAAGTTGGACCTGAGAACCCAGCTGTCTGAGTGTACCTTCCACTGCAGGGAGCTGGGAAGCCATCTTCTGGGAGGCTTACATTGACACAAGATCTAATGTGTAAAAAATGTCTTGTAGCCTGAGAGGGTAGAGGAAATTTAAAGTATTTCTTAAATGACAGGTGATTTGGGAATGTTAAGGCAGCTTAATGTTATTTTAATGTTTAAGATAATGAGGTCTATAGAAGCGGATTTTATGAATTATTAATATGTAGATATTTCATTGAATTGATTGAAAAACAGAAGAATTCTTAAAACAGACTATATATAAAATGCAAGACCAATTTATTGAAATAATGAATGTAATAAATATTTTTTCTTCCTCAAAATTTTGACTTCGTAGAAATAATCCAATCATGAGGTTTAGGATATCACTTTTGTCATTAAAATTAGAAATGGATTATATTTCTCCTTTAATTTTATTTACATATTCATCCTTTAAGTATTTGAATATTTATTACATTACAAGACTCTGGATTAGACTCTATGGGGAATACAAAGAGGGGGAAAAACTGAACCCTCTTCTGTAGGAGTTGATAATGTAGTGGGAGTGACATATTCTCACAAAATAATAAGGTAAAATATTATTCTAATATCTTAGAGGTTAGGCATAAGCAAAGTGCTGTAGGCTGACAGAGGATTAATACCAGATGAGGAGAATGTGAAGGTAGTTTTAAACTGGATCTTAAAAATGGATAGGATTTTCAATGGCACACAGTTTTTAATAGGAGAGCATACTGACTAACTGTATAATATGAAGTACTTTTTAAATATTTTTTTAATTTATAAGAAAATTATTGAAGTTCTACTTTCAAATTAGAGTTCTTCAAAGTCTTAGCTCTCTATACTCATTGATATTGAATAATTTCTCACGTGTGAATATAGTTAAAGTTGAAAGCCTGGTGACATTCAATGAGAATTTGTTCCCTGAAAAATCAGGTGAATGTACAAAGCCTAGAAGAGAATTTTAAACAGCAGTGCCATGTAGGATGAAGAATACTTGTGTATGTTTCTATTATTTGAACATTGTCTCAAACATCTAAAAGTATGAATCATACACCTTACTTTATAAACCAACAGCTTAATGAAGTATAATCTTTTCTCTGGTATTTTTTTTTAGGAGATGGAAAAATGCTGGAATGAGATGTATTTTTAAACTTTGAAATGATAACGTATATAGTTCCCTCAGCATCTAAAGAACTGAATATAGAAAGGATTGGGTTAGAGGAGGAGCTGCTCTCCTGAGAACCCTGAAGTTGAATGGTCAAAGCTCAAGTGCACCACCAGGGCAGTGGTGGAGAGTCAAGGGCTCACCTCCATGCCTGGTGTGCTTGCTTGTGTCTCACTAAAGCCTGTAAATGAGAAGGAAGACTAGACAGCATGGAAGAGAATGTTTTGTACTTTTATTTCATTTAAATTAGCACAAAGGGAGGGAACAATTTTGCTTCACATGTGAAGTCAGCCATTCCTTGGGCTGCTAGCTCAATGTTTTAGCAGAACAGCTGTTCCGTACAATGTGGCTTTCTGCAAGCAATATTTCCACTGCTAGAAAAGTGGCAGTCTGCCAAAGAGAGTGCCCAGACCAACCCCTAAACAAAAAAAATCTTTTGTCAACGACTCTAATAATTTGTACAATTCAGGAAAGGGGGGTTGCACAGTCTTTGCAGATGTGCATTTATGATGCTATTTTTAAGCAGAGCAGCATGAAAGAATAGATTCATAGGAATTGTAAGTTGATCATTCATTTTAAGCATTTGGCTTCTGCTCCTGCTAAAATTTTATTCTGTGTAAAGAAAACACAGCCAGCCTTGAAACGAGGTAAGGCAGAGTGTGACAAGATGAAAATTTTCGTTTTCAAACCTGTGATCCCTGCTCAAAAACAAGAGTCTTCCCCACCCCCCAGATAAAGAAATACAAATGCTGTTTGCTGATCCCCTTGCAGTAGAAACTTGCCATCCTTCAGCATTTTGAGGAAATAAACTCTTAATGAGCCTACATTCTTTTACAGCAATCTATTCTCTGAAAATGAGTTTAAGTGATAAAGGAAATGCTAGAAGCATTTACACAACCAGCACCAAATTAATGTGTTAATTCTCTGTAATTTAACATCATAGGTGCCATGCAGTTGTTCCAGTATCAAAACCAGGTCTAAACTCAGATTTGTCCTCTGAGCTTCAGTTATTTAAAATCTACAGCAGTAGACTTGGCTGTCTTTCACTCTAGTGATGGAGTTAAGAAAATAAAATGATTTTTATAAATCAAAGACCCCTGCGAAGGAAGTCTCAAACTGATTGAATCATTTTAATTTTTTTTTTATTCAACACTACACTTGATATTTACATGAGAGAGAATTAGACCATCTACTCTAGATTATTAAGATATGAAATCATAGACTCAAAGGGAGATCACAGAGCTGAGAAGATGAGAGGGCCTTCTGTAAGGAGGACTAAGGTGAGCTATTGAATACTCACTGTCTTGATCAGAGGCTTGCTCTAATTCTGAATGTGGAGCCCTTTGTTATTGTTGTTTTTCTTTTAGAAATCCAATCTTTTATTTGAGCCAGAAATGATCAATTAAATGGAGTCATATGTACGATTAAACCAGGAGTGTACTTGCTCTCCTCTAATTGTAATCCAATGATTTGGGCTGTCTATCCCTGCAACATTTCATAGATGCTAATGAGAAAGCACATGCTGTGGTGGTGGGAAGTTGGTAAAGGTGGGTCATTTCACCCTACAAATATAGATATGCTTTTCAAAACAGTTGTTCAAGTAACTTGTGTCATACTTCAAATTGTTACATGGGAATTTTTTTAATGTTTCTTGAGTTTCTTAAGAACTTATATGACACTCGTAAGCAATTTTTTTTTTTTTACTTCTCTGTGCCTGCCAGTGGAGCGTTACTCTACCTTGTGAGATAGATAAGTTCCAGTGGTTTGTATATAAAATGTTTTATGAGTAAGTTTCTAAAATTACATTTTTATAAATTTGAGAAATTCTCAAAGGATTTCTATGACGAATTGTATTTTGTGAAAGCTGAGTTCTTTCTGTAAAACAATTGATGACTCCCTCAAATAAAATATTTTTTATTTTAAAATTTTTTTCTTAAAGGAATGAAAATGTATCTATACATGATACATTTGGACTACTGACTTGGTTAATAGTAATGTATTTCAGGAATGTATTGGAGGCACACAGTTGACCTTCTAACATTCCTGTTGCTTAACTTAAGCCCAGTATTACTTTGTTGATTTCAAGAGTCTAACCTTTTTTGATTTCACAGTCTGGAGGTCTATCATCATTCTTTATACTTATGTGTTATCTTTTCCAAATATAGAGTTGACATACTGCTTTTTGTAGCATGCAAAAGCATTTTTTTTGGAATTAACTGGGTAGAAAAACAGGCAAAGATATTACATATTCATTGTTCCATTTCATATTTTAAAAACCCCATAAGATTAGCATTAATTTTTATTTTGTATGTAGAACTTCTAAAATTTACTCCTCCTTCTATCCATATATATATATATATATATATATATATATATATATGTATATATATATACACACACACACATATATATACATACATACATATACATATATATATATGTATATAAATATTTTTTTTAAAAAATGGGTGTTCAAAGATGCTTTCTTAACATGAACTTAGATACTTTGTATCTTGAATAATTTTATCAAATGAATCATTCAGTTTGACTCATGATCTATGCAAATGTTTCAGGAGGTTCAAATCCATTAATATTAGCCTCTGTTTAAAAGAGCAAGGAGACTAAAAACTCATTTTATTAAATTGATATCATTTCAATCCATATACTGTTTCCTATGGAAATAATTGGTGTGTATTTTGCTACCATGCCATCTTATCAGCCATTACATTCCAGCACTTTCTAGTCAGTACCCCCAAAAGAGATTGAGTGAGAGTGGCAGAAGACAATTGCTTAGATTGTGTTCCAGTTGATGCGGGTGTCATTGTTTATGTTGGCTTTTGAGTGATTAACTCCACAAGAAGAAAACAATTCAGATCCGGTCCACAGACTTTGCTCTAGACAAAACCAACTTGTTTTGTCAAGGTGGACTCAGAGAATGAGTGTGGCTACTTTGGAGGAGTTCATTCCCACAACAGAGCATGTTCTGTTGGCTTAACAAGTAACTAAACCATATTCAATCACTCACTCAAAGTTGTTTATACATCAAAACCATAATTTCAAAGTGCACTTAAGCTGTTTGTTTTTCACGATTTTGCACACTGTAGCATTATATTGTGAATAGTGGAATGACTTGCCCAATGTTAAAGAGTGTCAGATTTTTAACTCCTCAATGTCGCTGAACTCATTCTCCTCTTTTGCTATGCCTTCTCTTTTGAATTGTGTCTGTGGCAAACCTCAACCTTTCTGCAATTAATGAGAGGTGCTGGTTGATGCTATTAGTGAAGTCTTAGTTCTTGGACTTGGCTCTGCCAGCCTCTCTCTTGGTTTCCTCTACTTCTACTATTCTTTTTCTTTTCGCATTGTGTTCCCTATCTAACCTACTCCTTAGAGGTATTACATTTCACAAGTGTTGTTCAAAGAAGTGCAGTACAAAATTGTCCAACAGTGTTAACATTTTAAATAAAGATTAAGCAATTCTCAGAAGAGAAGTCAGTTCAAGCTAGATATTGAATTCGGGTTTCTCAGAGATGTTAATATTTCCCTTTGGACAGTGGATTTGGGAGCTGAAGAATCTCCCCATTGCACTATACATCACTTCTACCCTTTAAGCATAATAGTTTTATATTCAGATTGATTGTACATTATGGATCTCTATTGCTGATGTTAGTCACTTGATTTGCAGAGAACTAGAACTAATAACCTTTTCAAGTGTTATCAAATTATGACAAATCCTAGACCAATCAAATTAATTAAGTGATCATCAATCAATTATTTGATATTTTAATTTTGAATGAATCTACTTTAAGGATGTCTTGATATTTCCCTTAGTTTTAGTAAAGAACACGAATGCCAACCTATAATATAGTTCATAAAATTCACCAAAAATGAATCCAGAATGCTATAAATTAATTTTATTAAAATGGCTTTAAAAGAAATGAATGGCCTGAAGTATAATTACAGGCATAGCAAACTAAGAGAAATTGAGGGGAAAGACCTGATTAGGAAGTATATATTAACTATGTTATATATCTGTTTGGGTATGAATGGATCTGATTAGATTTCTCAGTGGTGAGGAGAGAGACTTTTGCATGTAGGTCACCCTGCATTTTAGGTTGCTAATGATTTCATTTTAATGTCACCGTTTAGTTTCATACTGATCATTTATACTGACAAAAAGGAAGAAAAGAAAACAAGGAACCTGTCATCAATCATTCATTTAATCAAGTAGGAAAAGTAGATAAATAAACATACTGAGTTAATTATTCTTCTGTATGTAATGA
Organism: Marmota marmota marmota; assembly: GCF_001458135.2. Taxonomy (NCBI): domain Eukaryota; kingdom Metazoa; phylum Chordata; class Mammalia; order Rodentia; family Sciuridae; genus Marmota; species Marmota marmota. Next base: position 26,105,523 of record NW_025999900.1, on the reverse strand, counting down.
TTGACAATAAAGTTAATTTATGCCTATTTTAACTCTTTAGCATTTGGTGTTAGAATTACTAGGTATTAGCACTTGGAGAAGGGACTCAGAGGTGACCTTTTCTTGCCTAAATTACCTTAAGGGAACTTAGTTATCAAAAGTAAGATACTCATTTTAGATATATTTTAAGAATTATAGTAACTTGCATCTGAGCTTATATACTCTGTGCCTCTAAATATAATGAAAACAGTATGCCATTGGCTGCCTCCTTAGTCTTATTCCTATTCAAACTCTTTAATGAAGACTTTTTCTTTGAAATGTACATTCTTAATGTGGAAAATGATTTGTAACCAGTTATAAATATGCTACTAATTCAAATACATATTAGATAGAGCACTAATGGAAAAGAAGTCTCGTACACAGCCCAAAAATGAAACATATATTTAAGTTAAAAGGGATCTTGAACATTCTAAAAACCTATTTTGATTTGCTGGCATTTTTTCTCTCATTTTCTGGAGAAATTTCTTCTGGTGGCAGTTTCCATTATAAATTGATGATTACTTTTATTAAAGTTTCCATAAACAAGGCATCTTCAAGTAAGAGTGGGTAATAAAACATTTTCTAAGTATTTCCTCTTGACTCTTTCTAACACTCTTGTCTAAATCAACCTGAAGCTAAGAAATGGAAAAGTGAGAAGCAGGCTAAAAGGATTTGGAGGATGCAAACAGGAATGTTGATAAAAATTACCACAAGAAGATTTGAGGTGTAGGGCTGGGGTTGTGGCTTAGTGGTAGAGCGCTCGCCTAGAATGTGCGAGGCCCTGGGTTCAATCCTCAGCACCACATAAAAATAAATAAACAAATAAAATAAAGGTATTGTGTCCAACTACAATTTAAAAAGATAAATACGGAAAAAAAAAGATTTGAGGTATAAAGAAACCATTGGTGTTTTTATGGTTAGGGATGTCTTTGTTTTGGTTCTATTTTATTAAATGATTCTGTCCTTAGCAGTTTTAATGTTTAGTGGAGTCAGATTCTAACCAGTGCGTAGACTGATGTGTCTCCCAGATCTCACGGCCTGTTCAGTTCTAATGATAATTTCAATTGGAGAGCATTGGTGGATGAAGAAACCCTGGCCTGGTGGCCAGACCGGAGCACACAAAGACATTTTACATACATGTCATGCTTTGTGTGTCTGTTCTTCTTTGCTGGGGCTTAAAAAAAATTGCATATCTTTTCTTTGTATGTTCAGATAATGATCAAGTTCACTATCAGTCCAGAACTCTTCTAACTATGAATACTAAGTTCCACTCCATTTCAAGCTTGTATTGCTTTTTATCAGATTCCTCTATTTGGACTTTGGTTGTTCCTGTTGCAACTAACTTTGTATAAACATTTGCTGAAGTAAGAGGTTTGGCTTCAGGGGCTTTCTGATGAGTGGAGTAGATATGGTGTTATAGTTATGTCTGTAATGGCAAAGTAAAATACCTAACATTTAAATTATAAGGTGCAAACTAGTTAAAACCAAGTACAGAAATAAATTCACTTTCTCAAACTTAATGTGTAAATGAAGATCTGTGTACTGATGGCAAAACATGGTTTTAAAATAAATTTGGTATTATCCACAGTTTTTAAATTTAAAATAATTGTATTTGATAAATAAACCTTTCCACCTTCCCACTCACCTCCTTTAAGCTTAGACTCTTTTAAGCTTTGTTAATTTCTGAGTATATGTGTTAAAGAGAAATCTTTTTGTTCTTTTTTTCTGGCCTTATTTTATCTGCATGCATAAGTTAAATGATAGTATGAATGAACAGTGGGTATTTGTGGTCTTTCTGTTCACTGAAATAATGGTTGATCTCTTTAGCTTTTTTTCCAAAAGATGGCTTTTCTTTTTTATTCAATTAAAAGTTGGCAGCTAGCAAGTTAAACATAAAGCAGATTATAATCCTTGTGGCAACATTGAAATCAATGACTCTGTTATTCCTTCCTTAAAAGACCCTTCTTTCATGTCTTATATTTGAGAGAGGTAGAAACACTTGGAAAAAGGAATACTGAGAATCTCTAAGTAGGCGGTGTATGCAGGCACACATATCTAGATCCTAAAAGAAATTTGAAAAGAAATACTTGAATATTTGAATTGCAGTATTTGATCCAAATCCACTAGCATTTAATTCACAAGGTAATAAGAACTTTTAAATCTGAGTTTCTTATCACACTCAAAAACACTGGGCCCAGTGAGTCTTTTGGCCACAAGTATATCTCATCATCTCAATTGATGAAATTCTTAGAGATGCTTAGCATCTCCTTGATTTATCTTCTAATCATGTTAATCAGCACGTTCCATATTCCCCAATCCTAGGGTTCAATGCCAGAAATATGGCAGGGCTGGTTCTGGTTTACCTTCTGTCTTTTCTGAATTTCTCTTCCTGTTTCTACTCCAAAAGAATCAAAGAAGAAAGGATTTTTTTTTTTTTTTTAATGCTTGCTGTTAGCTCAGAAACGGTGGACTGCACCTACAGCTCTCTCCCCGACTATCAGCTTCTCTCATTTTGTTTCACCTTAAGCTCTGGCTTGCCCTTGTGTGTCACTTACATAGTAGCTTTAAAATAAAAAGTATATATTATATTTTAAAATAAAAAGTATATATTATCCACCTTCTGTGTGTGGCCAGTGCTTAAAGACAGAAAAGAAATACAAAATGCATTTCTACTCTTAAAGCATTTGTTATTTATGTTTGTAGAAACAAGAGTTTCTAATATGAAAAATTTTGCAAAGCATTCGTGAGAGAATCCAATAGCAGTTTCAGTGAATTGCTTGTAATTAAACTAAAGAACAACCTAGCCAGTGCCTTTTGCTGTGGCCAGAGGTCTGAAGGAGCACATTCTGGAATTGCAGCAGGTACATGAAGGAGTTTTTGCCATTTTAAATGTACCTTCAAAATTGTTATTGTACTTCAGCCACTTGGTGATCCCATGCAGAAAGACTCTATAGTTTATGGATGAGGAAACTAAGGTACAAAGAGACTGACTGACTTGATCAACATCAGATGAGTTCTTAATTCTGGAGCTAATTAATGTGTTTTTCCCAAGACAGAGAGCCCTGAGATTTATAGCCGCCTTTGAAGTCAGTTCCCTGAGACCTTAGTTGATGAACATCCCCAGGTTTAGTCTAAACATTTGAGTCTATGATATGAGACTCACAAACACTTTCTTTTTCTTTTTTAAAAATATCTTTATTTTATTTATTTATTTCCATGTGGTGCTGAGGATTGAACCCAGTGCCTCACATGTACAAGGCAAGCTCTCTACCAGTGAGCTACAACCCCAGCCCCAAATACTTTATCTTGATTTCCCAAAATCTAGGAATAACGTAGCTGCAACTGGTGTATTTAAAGAATGCTCTGAGTTTTGTGGAGAAGCTATTTAAGTTCATATTATCACAACAATATTATACTAAATCTTTTTTAGCTTTGAAGTTTTCAGTCTTTATGAGAGATAAATCAATGTTTCAATTTTATAAATCATATTGAAATACAATTTAAGTATTCAAGTTATGAGCTGTATTTTTCATTTTTTTCAGGATATTTTAGGAAAAATTTAATATATCATGATTGAAACCTTTTTAAAGCTTTGATTGCCTGTTTGAAGATACATAGTGTTCTTAACACTAACCATGGATATGTAGACATGTGTTCATTTCATCTTTCCTACAGAAAAAAAAGCACATTTACTTAACATTTGAACTGCTTGTCTTGATATCACGGTCTTTAGACTTCTAAAGTTCCATTGTGCTCATTGATATAATCTTACTATTCTAGAGATTTCATGTCCTCTCTCTACCCTGTTAGCTTTTCTTAGAACGTGGAATGCCATTTTCCTTGGCATTTTAGTGGGCAGCTTATGCACTCAAGGCATCACCTAAGTACCAGCAACACAATCTTGCCTGAATAATGATGTATGTGGAATGTTACTTTTTTTGCCATATAAATGGATAGCAATTTACACAGCTGTGGATGTGGGATGTTTCAATCCCAGACCATGTTGTAAGAAAAATTGAATGACAGTGAGCAAAACAGCAGTAATTATAAAACTAATTACTAAATGCTGATGATGCCCATAGGCTTTGCATAACTAAAATTAGAAAAGGAAATTGCTTTCGGCTTCAGAGAGGCAACATGCTAGTTATTTCACTGTTTCAGTCAAAATGGAGGGTAGTATATAAAGTTCAATCAGGAAAAATACATGCATACATATATATATCTATAGATTTGCATATACATACATTTTTCTGTATTGAAATGTTATTCACTCTATCTTACAATTTTATTTATAGAACTTTATGCATAGGTATTTACATAAAGAAGATAAATATATTAAAATATTTGAATGCAGTATATATACGATGTATTTTTGCATATGCTTTAATTATAACATTAAAATGCACATCTTTACAATATATTTATATATTTGGTTTTTCTCATGTACGTTTTCATAAGCAGAATGTAGTATACATTTCCATGCTTGCATAAAGAACCTCATCTTATGAATTCATACTACATTCTTCAAAATGAAATATCCAAAAAATTAACACATTGACTGGCTTATAAAAAATGAAGTATCATGTTTTAGAAAAGCAAATGATTGATAAATTCAAGTCTGTAAGGCATATCTTTGTTCATGCTCAATTTGAAACTAATAAATATATAACATTAATTCAATGACATTACTGAGATTGCAAATATATTACCTGCAGAGCCTGGACAATTCTGGGATTATAAATGTTAGAGCTTATATTGATAATATTCAAACATGAAGTATAGAGATAATGAATTATATCAATATGAATATAAATAGAAGTGATTTGATGAGCTAAAAATGTGATGATTTTTTATTGAAAACATTTCCTTGTTCTTACAATTAGTTGATTTGTATTTCCATCTTCTCTCTATAGTCCAACAGACTAATGTTATAAAACATAAATTCTTCTGAATAAACTCTGAATGGTTATGTTTAAGTTTTAGATTAAGTAGATCATGGATCAGAAAGATAGATGAATCATTGTTGATACAGAGGACAAATGAATACTGCATTTAAAAACTCAAGTAGTTTAAATGACGTAAAATGTAATGTTTTATTTAATTTTCTGCTGCATGTTATTTTAAAAGTCTTAAGAAATTAAGATGACAAAAGATGATAGTGTCTGTAGACATATATTACTGAAATGAAACTAAAGTATAATTGAATCAAGGCTGTAATGAAATTCTTCTTGTAACTTTCACCTAGTGGGGCAGTGCGATGAGTTAGTTCTTCCCGTTTGTGTTAGTGAATTTAGTAATTAGTTCTTTTACCAAGGCAAATGGTCTAATAATGAAGGAATAAATCACAGAATGGCATATAAAATGAATATGGAAAGTCTTGCTTCATGTGTAATGTCTGGCAATTTAGTCAGCTGTAACTAATATGTATACAAGTTGGGGTAAAATCTTCACTTTTTCAAGTTATACATGATACTGAGAGTTATAACAAATCACTGCTGTTCATCAGATGTCCTTCAGGTAGGAGGTTATGTCAGATATGAAAGCAAGTATATGAACAACTTGAAAGGGATTAGGGTGTTCTGCGATGAAACCAGCAAATCTCCATCTTTTTAAAATGGTATATAGTTAGGCTCATATTTATCTTCCACTTAATTCTTCCTGAGTGTCCTGGGAAAGAGTAGGCAAAAGGAATTCTTAGTGTGTTGGTGCTGAGATACTGCTTTTCCTTTAGGTAAGTGCTAGGGGGAAACTTCAGGCTAAGAAAGAGAGTAGGCGAAAGAGAGGGGTAAGCTTATAGAAAGCCAATAACAGGTAACTAAGTACAGCAAGTCTAATGTGTGCCAGCTTCCCACCATCTTGAAATAAAACAAAAATGTGATTCTATGTGATGTTTGAACTCAAAACTTTGTCATTTATGTGTGAATAGAATTCTAGTAGAAGACAGAAACAAAACTATATTTTCAAGGCTCTTTGTTCAAAATTCATTGTCATTTGACTCATTAAGGCAACACACAGTGGTCTGTGGGATTCTGTTTTTTATCAACCAGTACCAGAAAGCAAGCCTTGCTCACAGACAACATCATTTTCTACAAATTTTCTGTCATGTTTCACCTTGGTAATCTTCATCTCTTGTGTGCAAAAAGAAACAATTTATTTTCAACACTTGAGGGATATAGAACATCTGACTGCTGTCATAACCTATTGTTTTTAACATAAACATTATAGCTGCATTTGCCTTGAAATATTTGCCCATTATTGTGTAAATCTGAGCCATGTATGTGAGTGTCACCTTGTGCTCTCCAGCATCAAAATTGAGACCTATCGCCTAGAAAGTGCAATTTGCTCCCTTCACATGCATTTACCTCAACAAAATTAGAAATAGATTTCCTTTTCATAATTGAGTTAAACAGTGCAGTAACTGAAGAAAAACTTATGAGAGAATACATTGCTTTTAACCGTAGCATATAGAACCCCTCAAATGTAGCTAAGGGCCTACTATATTTTCCTTTATCAAAAGATGGTTGATTGCTTAATGGTGGAAGCACTACTAAATAGCTTATTTCACATTACTGGAGAAAATGTGCTTTACATCAATTGCGCAATGTAATTCTTTCTATTATTTTGGTGGAATTGCTTTACCTTACATAGAAGCATGCATATAAGAGAGAGAGTGATTTGATAATCTTCTGTGATATCCAGGACATCTAAATATATTATTCAAGAGATTGTATTAGTTTACTTGGAAAGCTGGAGCCCTTGTTGTTCACTCTGATCACTCATTTACAGGATGCTATAGCTTACAACTCAATTTATCTGGTTTAAAAACCAAAATAAATGTTTTTATTAGGTTAATTCCTGACTCCCTTTTGTGCCCATACTGTTCTTTCTTCTTTCCCATCCACTACTAATTTTGTATTTCACATGCCCCTCTAAGCGTTATTAAATAATATTTGGAACCCCGTGAGATATCTGAAGAAAAGTATTGTCCAATTTTTATGTGAAATAAAGCCTTCCTTTATATTGATAACTTTGTCTATAAACTTTTCAGTCATCATTGAGCTCAAATAAACAATTAAGTGCTGTCGCAGATTTCCTGATAGCTGCTGGCTGTGCTTTTTCCTTTCTTGAGAGACCATATCACCTCCCTTCCTTTTTAACCATTAGTTTGGTCTGTTTTACAGCTGGTTCCTAATCTGACATCATTGTATGATCTTTTAAAACGGGCATTCCCAAGCACCTGTTTGGAACTTAATATTTTTTACTCTGATAGAGCCTTTTAGTTTACTTCTCAGTGACCGTTTTAGAATGGCCTTTTTTTTTTTTTTTTTCCTGTGGGTTCGGCCTCTGCAGCCCTCTTTGTATTGTTTTTCATTTTTATACTAATAATTACAACACTTCCCAATTAATTGCCATTTGTGAATATAATTGATGTGTTTCCTCCCTCTCCAGACCACTAATGAAGATGTTAAATAAGTCTTAGCATGAGGCTAACCTCAGCAGAATTCCCTTGGACCGTGGGCATATTAGAGTTTACCATAGCTCTATTTATTTTTTCTGTCTTTAAGAGTGCTTCTGGATGAGACGTTTTAATTCACTTTCTAGGATTTCACAATATTGGAGCTCTGCATGAAGTGTCTGTCTAAATATATAATGCCTTCTGAAAACTAAGACTATTGATTTACTTATATCTTATTTATTATAAGATTCTACCCTAGAATTTTAGAAGCCTTGTTTGCATTCAGGAAAGTGGAAACAAAAAGCTTTTATAAATTTAATGTGTGAAATATTTTTCCAACTGATTTTTTTTCCCTGTGTTTTGCTCTACTGGCACAAGGGAGTGCATCAAAGGTGTTTAACACAAATAAACTATGTAGCTATCTTAGAAGAGAGTGTGCTTCCATTTCAGCCCAACAATATTGGGTCCACTTTCTCTATGATCAGAATATTACAAAGGGAGTGGAGAATAATTTATATCAGAGGTTCTGTGACGGAATGAAATGGAGCTCTTTTGAAGTATGATCTCTGAAAGCACAGCATGAAGCTCAAATAAAGTGAAGGACATTCGCTATTACAAGTAATGTCCTTAATAATCTTGTTAGTCTAGTCTCCCTCTGTACGAGACAAATGGAACATTATTGGCTTATGGGCTGTAGTAAATAATTTAGTTTCCAATATTCAGGCTGCTTTGACAGTAAATTAAAATGACATGAAAGGGGCTTGTTGAATAAAGAAAGTATCCAATCAAATTTAATTGGCATGACTAAGGCAGTAGAAATATGTTTTATAATTAAACCATGTTGTCTTGGAGCTTTATAAGCATGTATGAATCAAAATGTCAAAAATTATTCTTTGATACTGTGCATTTAAAACTTTGCATGGTGAATAGTTTCCTTAAACAAGCTTCTAGACATGCATATTGATGTAACATGAAAATAGTTTCATGTTTTAAATAATAAGTGATAAACTTACTTTTCCATTTATAAATCCTTGCAAGAAGCAATTCTGATAACAGACCACTTAGAAGTCTGCTTTGTAGAATTTCATTTTCAAATTGATACACTAATAACTCAGAGGAGGCTATGATTTTGTTGTGGTCATCTTATGATATTTCCCTGCTCAACCTTCTGGCAAAGAAAAGTAAGTCCCAGAGTTACTGAGCAGAATAAAGAATAGAATCGTTTTGAGCATAAAAAAAATACAAGATATGTTTTGGTATACCATTCACTTCTCCAATTCAAAATGAATTAGAGTTTCTGTATTTGATAGCAGAAGTTTCAAGTGCTTCTTTTATAAAATCAGAAAGTCATGGGAATTTCAGATTTTTGTATGACCACTTGTTCTATTTTTTTTTTCTTCCCCGAAAATAGTGCATAAGTAACTACCTATTTGTAATAAAATTTCTAATGATGGTTCTTGCTACAACTTAGCTCAAAAATATATAGTGGTGTCTGAGTCTGGAGAGATTGCTTATAAAAACAGAAATGAGCTTAGTGAATCATTTTTCATCCATAGCCTTTTCAAATGTCCCAGTCAAAATAAGCTCAAGATTATAGAAGGTAAGTGAGAAAAGGAACGAGATTCAGATGCATCAACGTTATTCAGGCTACACAGATGATATGTGACTTTTCCTTAGAGATTTGTGGATTATTATTTTCTAATTTCTTGATAACTTTTTAGTGAATAGTCACTCTCTTGATTAGGCTCAAATGCAAGTTGCTGCTTTAGAGATAATATGGTTTGGATTTACATTGCTTGAAGATAGATCTTAAGCTATATTCTACAAATGTATTTATATGTTTTTCTTCATACAGTATTATATCATTAGATGATGTGGAAATGCATAAGGAATTTTCTTTAAATAAAAAAAATGATAAAATGCGTAGTCCACAAAATCTTTCAACTATAGTCTACATTCTTCTCCACTTTAAGGCTTTTAAACTTTAAGCACCTTTTGATTAAAGTTTTGGCATAGGAAGAAATTAATGGAACTTTAAAAAAAATTTCCCTTAATGTAGATCTAGTAACCTCAGGAATGCAAGCAAATTATAGATAAAGGTTAAATTCTTACTGTTGTTTCACTTCTGTTGTTGATTTGTGCCATATAGCTAGAAAAAATCATTACTAATGTACTACTGTGACCTCATAGGACAAAAATAAGTGAATAGCTTCAAAATGGAAACAGAAAAGCCTCATTAGAGATGAAGTTTCTGGAGAGAAACATACAACTGGTATATCTGTTTAGTTATAATCACTATGTCTGAGAGTAGAGAATGCTGTTCTTTCCTTGTAATCCTATGTAATGTATATCAAGAGGATTTTTTTTTTTGAGTACCTACTCCAGTGGTTCTCATATTTCAGCATGCATCAAAATCACCTGGAGGGCTGATTGCTAGACCTCTCTATAAGGTTTCTGATTCAGAGGTCTAGAGTGAGGTCCAAGAATTTAATTTTTAACTAGTTCCTCAGTGCTTGCTTGCTGGGTAAACATACTTTAAGAACTATTCACTCATCTTATCAACTTAAAATTATTAATCTCCTCCTGTGTGCTAGGAATTGGACTCTCTCTGCTGCCAGAGTGCTCAAGATCTGTTCTGGAGAAAGTAAGCACAGAACATAGAAATTTAGTGGGACATAATGCTACTTTGAGCGTCAAAGAGAGGGCCATGACAGCTCATGGTGAAGCACCTAAACCAGTTTTGGTGACAAATTGTATTTTTTTTTTATTATCAGTATTAGTCTAAAACTTCATTTATGTTCCCTAAAAAGAAAACATGATTATTGCCTTTAAAAATTCAATTGTGTTGGGGCTGTGGTTGTGGCTCAGTGGTAGAGCACTTGCCTGGCATGTGTGAGGCACTGGGTTCGATTCTCAGTACCACATATGAATACATAAAAGAAAGATCTATCAACAATTTTAAAAATTTTAAAAAAATTCAATTGTGCAATTAGTGTATAGAAAGTATAAAAAAGTTTTTTGTTTTTTTTTTTAATGGAAGGCTTCCTAGCCTAGCCCACTGCACCTCTGTGCACCTAAATTTGTTTGATCTTATACACAGATTTGGGGTCTCTTTTGTTCTAGGTCTTCTCTTTAACACCTCTTTTAATGATGCCTACATTTATTACAAAATTATATACCAAAATAAAATATAATGACATTAGGGTTTTCACCATTTTTTGTTGGTGCTCATTATTACAATTTGAATTTGACATTGCAGTTACATGGAGACCTATATCTTTTACTTCTTCTAAAAAGTATAAAGGGTGCATTGGAAATATTTTCTACTTATAACTAATTGATTGAGTTTCATTTTTTTTTCTCTCCGTCTCCAGAGTTGATGTAGTTCAAAAGGCAGTAAAGCATCTGGGACTGTATAGTGCTTCTAGAAATCAAAGTCTGAGATAATAGTGGAGATAAATTTGTGACTTCTGCCATCTTGGACATTATATAACTTATGGGTCATTGTAAAAATAAAACCACCTTTCATTTATCTGTAGATTTATTTTTGTAACTTGCTCTCTTTTAATTTTATCTTTTGTAGGCTCTGAAGTATACTGCTATCTCCATTTTACAGATGAACCAGGCAAAAAGAGGTTGAACCTGAGGCTATATGGCCACTATGTGGTGTAGTCAACATTAGAATACTCCATGTTGGTCAATTCACTACTGCTTATACTGTACCACATTGCCAGGGCCTTTAATCATTTAAATGTGCCCAGCCTGGCAAGCTGGAAGCTAATGCTTCAACTCAGCAATGGATGTGTAGAAGCTACCCCATAATTGTCACCTTGAGTAGGCATCGCTTCCTGCATTGTTTTCCTTGACCTTGTCTTCACACTTGTTTTGGGGGCAAGTGATTTTCTCTAGGCCAATGGTTTCTTTCTTTCTTTTTCTTTTCCTTTTCCAGCCGATGTATACTTTACAAACAAATACATAAAAGGTTTGAAAACCATAGCTCTAGACCATTGGTTCCTAACCTCAGATTCTCTCCTGAAGCTTTTATGAAATTGAGTCTGTAGTCTCAGTCAGATCACCTGATCTGAATATTTAGTAGAAATTTTGTGATGGTCAGCTTAATTGAAGAATAATAGTGATAACTAATATTTAGTTTTTCTCTGTGTCAAGTTCTGCTAAGTGTACTTCATGGATCATTTCATTTAATCCTCAAAATACAAAACTAATCAGTTAGAAGAATTATAATTCAAACCCTGATGGTTTATCTTCATATGCAGAGTCCTTAACTCATATGCCCCAAGAATCTAGCCTAACTTCTCATTGCTTGCTGGTTCTTTCCCCCTATTCTCCCCCATGGAATATCTGCCTCTTCTTGGTTTTGCAACAGACGTGTGTGTTGCCATGACACTAGATCACTTCAAAGTAGCCTATTAAAAAGTAGGGCATTTAGGGTTTGAGGTTATGGCTCAGTGGTAGAGTGCTTGCCTAGCATGTGTGAGGCACTGGATTTGATTCTCAGCACCACATATAAATAAATAAAATAAAAGGTCCATTGACAACTAAAAAAATATTTTAAAAAGTAGGCCATTTAAAATGATTAATGACGCACATTTACACCAGGAGTAGGATACCAGATGAGAAAAGAATATGAGACGGATAGCTTCTGTCCATCTCTCAGTCATGGACAGGAAATGTTCTTAAGTATAATAGTAAGCAGAGTTTCCAAATTACTGTGAAGACCCATTACAGTTTCCTCTAGCTTTCTCTTTGTCTATCCCAGACATTTCCTGACTGTGTTACTGAGAAAGTCCAAAACCATCTCATTCTCTGAATAAAATTTTTTAAAAAAATGTTTGAATGTCATAACTTTTAGGTGTTCAAGACTGCATATTATCAGCAGTACCAAACTCTATTTTAAGTTTTATCAAGGCTAATTTTTTTCCTGAAGCTGGCCCACTAATTGAATCATCTCCCTTCATTATCATAGTTGGCAGGGAAAATGTGGATTCAGAAGTTACCTGGCCTGAGGTCAGAACTTAACTGTGCCACTAAGGAGCTCTATGACTTTGACAAGTTTTTGATAGACTCTGAGCCTTGGTTTCCTCAACTGTATGACTGAGACTTTCAGTGGCCACCTCATAGGACTGGGGTGAAGGCAGAATGAGATAATCTGAATAAGAGCAGCTGTCCAGTGCCTGAATTGGGAGGAACTCAGTGTTTTATTCCTCTATCTTCTGAACTTTGATTCTAATCACAAGAGTATCTAGTTTGATGTTTGCCTGGTAAAGTTCTAGTCCTTAAAAGGGAATATGTTGTTCCTTTAATAATAGATTCAGTAAACTAAGATTTGCTTGTGAAATAGTCATTTAAGGCAGAACTTTCTAAAGCTGGGATTTGGGCACATTTCTTTACACATTAAAATAGAAATGTTGAATAAATATTTTACAACCCATTTTTTTACCCTCCCCTTACTATGTGTGATAATTTGATAAATTATTCACTTTTAACTTTATCTTTTCTTTTTTTTCTCTTTGTGAATACCCTTGCAGATAGAAAAATTCCTGGTTTCATCTCTGTTGGGGAAACCGGCTAAGCCTTTCAGTACCTCAGATAGTGATTATGAATTAGAGGGCTTTGCTCTTTGTTTTATGTTGCTTTTTCTTCTGATGGGCTTTTTAGAAATACAAAGAATGGGCTTTTCCCTTTTCTCAAAATGAGGAGTAAGCTTTGGCTGACTTATTCTGAAACAGAGACTTTTGTTTCCTTAAGAAAAGGGATGGTGGTATGTATATACTACCAAGCAGTTGAAGCAGGCTTTTCCTGAAAATTCTTGCAACTTTTTGGGAAAATTCACTGCAAGTTGGTGAAATATCTATATTCTATTGTATATTGGTTATAATTTCCAAATGGAAGGTCACATCCAAAATTAAGCTTCAAACATACTTCACTGATGAGAAAGGTACATCATTTCCATAAACTTGTTTTTAGAAGGACTCACGTAGAGAACCGTGTGATTATTTTTAATTAAAACCTGTCTGCTAATAGTACTTTTTATTTTTGTAGAAAGAATCTTCAGTAGTGAAGTACAGGTTAATAGTGAGAATGATAGTTGCTGCTCTCATTAAGGACCCCCTAAGACAAGGACCCCAAATCCAGAAAAGCAGGATTTGCTGACTCCAGAAGTGTTTAAAAAGTGAATTCTGTTTTCATGAGATAGTTTAGCTAACTAGACAACTTCTGTCATGGCAAAATTGTGATGAAGTCTAAATTCAATCCAGGTAGGGCAAGATGCATGAGCCACAATGTATGAAAAATGACTGCAAGTGATAGGTTTTTACTGAACAAAATTCACAGTGATACAAGTGCTTACCTTTTCCTAGTGACACTTATTGGAACTTATGAGCATCATAACAGGTAATCTCTTGCTAAAGGCAACATAACTTTGTATCAGCAGCAGGATTGTGTTTGTTGCTGGCAAGGTGTGTAGTCCGTCTTGTTTAGTCTGGACACTGCCAGGGTGGTTGTCATAAAACCAATTTAAAATTCTAATCTGTTTGTTCCACAGCCTCCATTTCTTTTCATGATGCATAATTTTAGATGTTCTAATCTTTAGTGGAGGGTTTTAAAATTGATTATGAGATGTATATTTTCATTCCAGTCTTCATTTGAAATATACAAGTTTTTAGCCTCTTTCAAATTCCCCCTTCAGTATTTTGTGTGGTTGAAATATGAGTGTAAAAATAGTAGACTTTTTAATGCTTTTGTATGGGCTCAGGAGAGTCCTTCGTGCTATATCTAGCTGGAAAGGTAATGAACTGTAAAATATGTTGAAATGATTGGGGATTAAAAATCTCTGGTGTGTAGTGACAGTGCAATTATATTCCACAGTAAAGGTTTCTTGTATTAAGAGTAATAAATAAAACTTATTTTTTCCCACTTTGATTGGTTGTCACCACCATAATGATAGCTTTGACCTTCTTCCTCTTCAAATGTCGTTAGCCTGTGACCAAGTAGTCGGGCTACAGCAAAATGTCGTGGAAACCTAAATACAAAGTCAGATTTCAAGAAAAACAATTCTTATAAGACCTGTAGTAGTGGCAGTCTGAGAGCACAGTGGAAGCCTTTCAGAATTCTGCAAACATGCTGCTTCTCCATTGGGGTAAATATACTTTCCTCATGTTGTCCTTTGACTCCTGTTTCGGGGTGGGTTATGTTTAGAATTGAGCTTACTGTATTGCCTATATTTGAACATTCATAGTGGAATGACCCTACTAGAGACCCTCACAGTCTCCAGAAGTTGGGCTCCAACTGCTTTTAGGGACAAATTGCTTAGGAAATAAATTAGACAAAAAATTCAAATCTTATATCTAGAGAATGTTACATTTTTCAAAGACTAGAACAATACTCATTTTTGCTGAGTAAATAAGGCAGAAGATTTAAGATTGTATAAACACAGTTTCTTAATTTTTCATCCTTTCTTCATAAGTGAAGCCCATGGTCCAAATTTCTTCAGAGAATCAAACTGTAGAAGAGCATTTTTCATTCAGCTGGTGCTCATCCCTCTTACTGTATTTTAATTCCTCTTTATTTTTTTAAACAGTCTCATCTGAAATGTGAATGTCATGGAATGCCTCCAGTGTAAGACTCCTGAATAGTGTTGGGCCATATTTATTCATTAGAATTATGTGCCATTTTGTGTCCTTTTCCTATTAAGCCCCATTTGTCTGTCTAGAAGGTCAAAGGAGCAGCTGCCTCTGGGTCTGACCTCTATGCACCTCTATTGTTTTGCTCTTCCAAGGGTACTAACTCTTTCCTTCTTCCTGGGGACCTGCAGGATTGTCTTTTCAAAGCATTTACCCTTTCTTAGGTCAGGGAGCAAGGAGGACAACTGCTCACATGTTCCTGTAATCCCTGTAGCTGTACAGGGCAGTTTTGTCATCTGGATGATTTGGTGCTGTCTGGTCTGCCAATAATCTTCACAACTCACAAGTTAAATCAGCAAATAATGGATACATTTGGACTATTGTTTAAAAATCTTTACTGAGTCTGTGCTTTGGTGGGGGGATGCTTATTACCCTCGGTAGCTGTATCAGACTCATTTCTCCATTGTAGCAAGTTTGGAAGCAAATCTCTCTTCTAAACACAATTGTTCTCACCCTGCCCCCACTTTTAATAAAGATGGGAGTTTGGTAGAGCATTGGACACAAATGAGTGGCCACTTACTCTGAATTTCTGTGAACCTAAGATAATCAACAAGAAACTCCTTTACTTTGCTTGAACTTGGCAGTTGCATTGAGGTAGGTAGATAATGAAAGAGTGAAGCATTGAAATGTGCCTAAATAACATGCTGTTACAAGCCTTATGATAGATTTGTGTTTGACTTAACAGCTTTTGGAACCTAATAAAAAGAACTTAATTGACAATTTCTTGAAATTGCTAAGAAAACCTAGTGATGTTGGTAGGGTATAATAAGGAGTTTCTCATCACTGTCTTCAAGATTGAGTCTACACAAAAAAAAAAAAAAAGAGAG
>NW_025999900.1:25997835-26088370 GCF_001458135.2 Marmota marmota marmota | reverse complement strand
AAAAAAAAAAAAAAAAAAAAAAAAAATAAAGTGGACTGTCTGTTTACTTTGACTTGCACCCTATGTGGATGATCCATCAGTTACGTTTATTTGAATGATCTTTACATTCAAAATTGGTAATTATTCATGCTTGATTGTGGTTATGAATGGGCCCCTTCTATTTTTTTTCTCCCTCCTGTTTGGTTTTGTGTCTGCTCATTTTTCAGCCTTTGGTATTTGAAGGATATGAATGTTAAGTGAGATTAACTATTTGAGTGGGGACATTTTTGTTTTTCAAAAAAATTCACATGCATACTTGATTGCATAAATATTATGGATGCTGTCTTGCACAGTAACTTACCCTTATTCAGAAGGTCTTGTTCCTGAAACAAACCAATGCACAGATATAGTGTATTTATACTTATCAAAATGGGCACAACTTCTGATTATATTACCAAAGGTAGAATATAGTCTAGAGGTTGTAGAACATGTTAGACTGAAAAAAGATAGTTGGTGTTCTAGAAAGTGATTTTTTGGAGGCAGACACTCTACTAACCCTGCTCATTTTTCACTGGAACAAGCCAAGGCTGATACTGCATGCTGCCTTTTGTCAGTAAACACAAAGAGAAATCTGAGCCATCAATCTTGCTTATCAATACTACTCAGTGTGATTCTTTTCCTAGCCATTTTCCTTTTTCTTTTCTTATACAGAGCTTCATTTTTCTCAGAGTGTTCTTTCAGTTTGGCTATGAATGAGTTGAGGGTCAGGTGGGTAAGGCAAAATTAATGCTATGTATTTGAGAAATTGTGTGTTGTGTAGGATTTGGTGGATGTGTCTCCATATGCAGAAGTCAAATATGGCTAAAAGGTTGTTTTCTGGGTAAACTGAGCTGGGTACTGATGTCTACATTGGGTGAGATTAGAACCATTTTGTTGCATTTCATGGCTGGGGCTGTTATTAGCTCAGTGAATAGAAAAACTATTTCCCTGAAGTATAGCCAAACTTTTTATGCGTGCTTTGTCCATGTCCTTAAGTCTGGTTTTCACTTTTCATTGTTACCAATAGTTAATGTTTTTCTCCTACTGGAGGTAGGTATAGCATACTTTTAAATTAGGTATGTTACATGAGAAAGATAATATCTCAGTACAAATATGAAATAAATTTTTACTGTAATCTAACAAGATATTTTGAATCACAAAACAGTATACCTTTGTTTCAATAAACTATTGTCATCATGTTTCTTTGATCACATGGAAGAACACATTTATGAAGTAATCTAGTACCAGTACAGGGCTTTAGATGGTATTCTAAAGTCAGATATGACTACTTTATGCCCCTGATTCATAGTTAAAGGGTTACACTTATTTCTTGATAGATATTTGCACCGTGTGTGTGTGTGTGTGTGTGTGTGTATGTAATGGTTTAATTAAGTTAGTATCCACTTCTTATAAGACTGTGATGAGCTGGTGTGATTTGTCTGGTGGCTATCAGCAGTTTGCTCATTCTTGTGAGGTACATAAAGTCTTTGGAGGAATGAGGTATAGTCACAGGACTGTATTTCCAAAAGGCCTGCTCTAATTTTCCATGAATCTGCAAGTTGCTATGTAGATGCAGCTTTGGTTCATTATAGAATGATGTGCGAATTAAGTAGATGAATGAAGACCCATTTCAGGAGTGGAAATCTTCTCTAGGTATGACTGGTAGGTATGCACATGTATATCTAAGAAGGTACCAAATACATTCATTGAGTGACTGTTGCAAACTAGCTGGTAGAGTTGTGTTTTTTATATATGTTATCTCATTTAACTTAGAATAGCTGGTGATTCTTACCTGCCTTTAGAGGTAATGAAGCTGAGGTACAGAGTGATTAAACAGCTTTTCTGCTTAGACATAGGTGTTAACTGTAGGAACCACAATTCAATCTGATGCAGCAGATTCCCAAGCCTGTGATTTTTATTTAGCACAGCCAATTTTTAGGGGGTGGATTTCCTTTCCATTATGAGAAGCAACTTGCCACAGCTGATTTCCCAATGGTAATCAGGTTTCTGGTCCTGTTTCCAGTAGTTGTTTCTGTGCTCTAATTTTTGTTGCCCACTCTGTCCTTTTTTACTCTTCTCATCACTTCTTTATTGATATTTCTCTCCTTTTATTTCAAATCATGAACTTTTCCCAGTTCAGACCTCTGTGATGGCTCTCTCATTATGTTCCTAGTGGGCATTTTCTCCTCCATATGCCCTTAAGTATGAACATTTCTCAGGTTGGGTGATCTTATTCGATTCTCTAGTTTTTACCTACTGCCTGATTGCTCATTGGCAATTCTATACCCCTAACCAAGATTTCTTTCCAGAAATTCCAAGTCCATGTGCTCAGCTGTCTACCAGGCATTTTTCCTTGATTTGCAAAATGTTTGATGCCATACTCAGAATCTTGTAAAACCTATTTATCCTCAGTGTCTGCTAACTCAGTGAAAGAAATCACCATCCACCCAGGTACTCAAACATAAAATGCAAAGTTAACTTTGAGTTCTATTTCTCAGACAAATTCATTAGATCTTCCCTTCTCCATCCCTATCCATTCTGCCTTATTTGAACCTGTCATTTTCTCCTCTGGATGATGCTGAAGCCTAACTGGACTCCTTGCCTGCAGCCTCCCCACCCCACCCCCACCGGCTTCCATTCCAATTTTCCATGTAGCTGCTTCCATAGTTCCCTTTCTATAAAGAAAACTGATTCATATCCCTTTCATATATAAAAGTAGTGCAAATTTTCCTTTCCAAATACATAAGGAATTCATAGGTCTCCATAAACTAAAATGTTATCTCGTTTTCTAACCCTACGTCAACACTTCTGACCTCAACACATGCCTTTTTTTCTGGCCTTAGCAGCACCTTCAAGTTCAGTGAGAGTGCCGACATCTCTTCCACCTCTTTCTCACTCTGTTAACCAGAATGACTCATCTTTCCAGGATCCACTCTGATGCTCAAGTGAGGTCACTTAATCTCCCCATCCTCATTCTAGAGACTTGGATGAGGGGCCCTTCCTTGATATTCCCAAGTTAGTTTCTGTGCACACTATTATTGCATATTGTCACCTTCCTCAAGCCTTTTATCTCTGTACCTTCAAAGCCCACTGTAGTGCCTGAAATACAGTAAAGTAGCTCATTTAATTAATTGTGTATTGAGGAATGAATGTTTTAGGAGACTCATTCTTTAAAGCAACTAGTTATAAAAGCCATTTATAGACCAGGTATGGTGGCACTTTGCCTGTAATTCCAGAGACTTGGGAGACTGCAGGCAGGAGGATAACAAATTGGAGGCTAGCCTCAGCAACTTAGTGAGACTCTATGAAACTTAGCAAAACCCAGTCTCAATATAAAAAAATAAAAAGAGCTGGGGTGTAGCTTGTGATAAGGTATCCCTGGGTTCAATCCTTAGTGCCAAGAAATTTATGAAGTTATACAATACAAAAATTTGAAAAATTCTAAGAGTCAGCTAAGCAAACAAGAGTGGGGAGAGGAATGATCGGGGTACACAGTGACAGCTTTCATTGGTCAAAGTTCTGTAGAAATTATCAAATACAGAATGACTCAGAACTTCATTACAGTTCCTAAGTGTCCAGTGTGTAAGAGAAACTTAATCTTGGGTATTAATTGTTTTGAAAACCTATGGAAATATATATCCAGGGGCTATATCAGGAGATGCAGGAGTCTTTCTGGGAATATTAGAGGAATCTGTACTGGAAACAAGTTGCAGACTGATTCAGTCTTCCTTAAAAAAAAAAAATTCTGGAAAAGTCTTAAGGGTATGTCGGCCAGAAAATCTGAAATGGGGAACAGGCCAAGAGCTTGTATGAATAGGAAGTGCTTTTGACCTTATTCTTGTTCAGTAATACATATGTTCCTTTCCAACCCTAGTGTGTTGTGGTTAACATGGGAACTTTGAAAATGACCCTGTTTGAAATTGCTTAAAGCTTGTCTTCACTTTGAAAGTAATTTGGGCAGTATGTGAACAGAATGTGTAAATAAATTGGTGGTCAGAGATATTTCTGCCAGTGTTATTCATTGGTGATACTTCTAATCCTGGAGAAACTTTGGAAACATGTCAGCATCTGTGAAACTGTTCACTCTCATCTAATTTGCAACTCTTTTTGTAAAATGATATATAGGGAACTGAATGCTCAGTAGCTGAGTTTCAGTGCTAATCATAATAATCACAGTAGGAACTCTATCACCCCCAACTAGACTATTTATAAATCTTTTTATAAAACTACTTGATCTGGAGAGACTCAGTGTAGTCACATAAAGTTTATTTTTCTTTCCAAGGCTCAGTTGCCAAGTGAGCCATTACATTAGTTTCTTTCTTTCTTTCTTTTTTCCATGATCATAGTTTTTGTCCTCAACTTTGGCCAGCTCTCTCATCCCATGTGGGAGGAGTGACTTCACCTGGTCTCACTCTCTTATGCATAACCAACTTCAAATGTCAATTCCTGGAGACGCACTAGCTTTGGTCTTGAGAAGCCAGTTTAACAGGCTTTCCAAAGGATGAGATCTCAAAGGATGAGATCTTTGTCTCATCCTTCCCCTGTCCTGTGTGCTATGTCTCACTAGATGACAACAATTAGATGGAAGAAATTTAGGCTCTCTGGGTGAGTGATCAGCACACCAGGAAAGGGGTTCCTATGTGTGATTTACAATGTCTCAAGTTAGTGAAATAGATTATTGTCAGTTGTAAAGAAAAATATGCCTTCAAAGAGAGCCACTCTTCAGGCTAAAAGGGTAGCTTGAAAAAAATTGTTTAGGTAAATCTGTGTTATGGAGATGAACAGATTTCTAAATTTAAAATTACTTATAAAAATATACTTCCTGTGTCTTTAAATCAAGAACCAAGATTATTTTGGAATGAATCTGACATAACTTTCCTATGTAAATACATGAATCTTACCATTGTGTACATCCACAAAACTGAGATCCTAATTAGAATGATATATTCCATGGTTGTATAATTATATCAAGATGGGTTCTACTGTTATGTATAACTAAAAAGAGCCAATTAAAAACACCAAGAGGATGTAAGCTGGCTGTTCCAATATGGCTCCCTGTCATGATCTGCTGCTCTGCCACAGGCCCAAAGCAACAGGGCCAATTGATCATGGCCTGGAACCTCCCAAACTGAATTTTCTAAATGAAAATAAATCTAAAAGTATTCTTGTGACTGTGACTTCTCTTAATGCCAACCCATAGAAAAAGAAAGAAATCCTGTTCAGTTCCTTGCCTTTGAAGCCTCAGGTTCCTGCACAACCAAGTGTTCATGATTAACCCATGGACTGTTAATTCCCTGTGATGATTACTATGCCACGAGATTGAAAAAAAATGATATGTGAATCCAACAGAGAATACAATATGGCTTAGAAGAGTTCAGGATGAATTCACAGAGGAAGTGATATCTGAGCTGAACTCTGAAGGTAAAGTAAAATTTTTGCGGGTGGAGAAACTGAGTAAATGAAAAAAAACACACCAAGATTATTATGAGATTTACTTATAGTATTACATTCTAAACAACACTTAACATTTGACATAATAACCAAGAGTTAGGTAAAGCCTGACCATAGTAGGTATAGATCCATTTTAGGAGAACCAGTTTTAAAAGTCATGTTAGTTTAGATGTCACATTATATTTTTAATAGATTTAGATCTCTTAACAACAGTGAAGACCATTTGACCATAGAAATTGGCTTAATAACCAATGCATTTAATTATAGAAAAATTTCTTTCTCTTTTAGAGGGAAAGTATAAATAAATAATTCCACCCATTTGGATTGGATTGTAATTATTTTGATTGATCTTGTTTTCATAAATTATAAATCGTAACAGGACCCAATTTAAATCTAGGAAATAGTAAATTACTAGTAATTCTACTAATTAGATTTTAAGATCTACCCCCTCATATTATCAATTTCAGTTTGCTCTTAGTTTTGTGATGAATTAGGGCATAATCTACGGAGACCCCTTCAAACAGATTGATTTTGTTTTTGCTTCATAGTGGCCATTACAACTAAAAACCAAGCAAACACACAGAAACCTGGAGTTAAATATGCTCCAGCTTTCTCCTCCTGAACCTGAATATATATTGTAACTATATTTTCTTCATAACCAATTGCAGTCTAATATAGATTTATATATTCATTACACTTTAATCTTAGCTTTCTTTTTATTTTGTGTATTTTAATTTATCTTAAATTGACAGATCACCTTGCGTGTTTTCATCACGTACAACATGATATTTTGAAGTATGTATGCATTGTGGAATGGTTAAATCTTTCTAATTAACAAATGCATTATCTTACATAGTTATCACTTTTGTTAGGAGAGCACATACATCCACTATCTTTACATTTTCCAAGAATTTAGTATAATTGCTGTAGTCACCTTGCTGTACAATGGGTCTCTTGAAATGTATCCCTCTTTTAATGTCAATATTGTTTTTAAATCAAGCACTCCCTAGATTGGATTTTCAATGAGTGAGTGAAAATTTAAGGAAAGCTAGACCTGCGTGGCTCTCAAAAGTCATTTAGCTATTGTCCTCCTTTCACAGACAGAAAAACAGATACCTAGAAGGTATGGTAACTGAGAGGACTGGAGGCTGACTTGTTCTAGATGGATCCCTTTTAAACTGAGTTTCAGACATAGGTTTGTATCTCAGGTTCACTTAGAGGCCCTTTCATATCTTCCTGGTCAGGCTTTTTTATTGTCCTTCTGGGCAACACCCCTAAACATGACCTCTTTCTTCACCCCTGAAGGATGATCTTCCTCCTCCTGCCCACTTCCAGAAGTCAGTGGTGCTAGGTATGAGCCTCATAGCCTTCCTATTTTCACATCTGTAGGTGTATCCCCACTGCACCAACTCCCACCTCTTTTCCTTAGACTTAGGGGAGGAGGCACCCCATTCTGGCCTGAGCTAATCCTGGTTTTTTGGTGTCTTCACTTTGTTAACTCCTGTGTTCTCCAGGTCTGGAATTTTCTCTCCCATGTTGTCCCTATTTGGTAGTTTTAGTTACTTCTTTCCAGTAGCCTTACTTCACCAAAGCACTTATCTCTTCAGGCCTCCGGACAAATATGAAGCCGTTAGCGAAATATTTGTATTCATTAAGTCTAAGGACTTGGTTTTATTCCTTATTTGACTGAAAGTTGTGTCTACATACAAATATGCTGATGGGATTCTTTTTTGGTCAAACAAAACAATAAGGTGTACCATGGGAGTAGATTAATTTTGAAAATATTAAATGATATACAAGGAACATTTAAGTTCCTCAAAACTTACTATTGCCACTGAATGTGATGACTCTTTTCCACAATTCTCCATTAACAGGTCATTTCAGAGGATGGTTTAGCCCATGAAAACTGAAATAGTTCCTTCTTGGCATATTTTCAAGAAAACAAGTGTCATTTTTTGTTGTAATTTTTCTAATAGATTACCAAGGAGAAATGCCACAACCCTTTATCAAGGGTAGATTTTATGCTAGTAATCATAAAGGAAATCATTTTGTATTATACTTGGCTTGATTTAATTTTTGTGGTAGAGAGATTATATTTTGAGAGATTTAGTCATATTTTATAGGACTCCCTAAATTCAACAGAAATATGAGGCATTTTTTTGACTGGCATGTTTGGAGAGTTGAAAGGCAAAGCAAACTGAGGATAGTCGAGTCAGTATTCTATTGTTAAGTTACTTTGGAAATAAAAAAAGTTAAGCCACTTGGCTTAATAGTACACAATACTCTTGCAAGAAAGTAGTAGCATTTTAAGGTAGATGTGATGTTGTGTTTTAGGACTAGCGCTATGTCTGGTTCTGTCTTTTCCAAGTATAATATAGGTAGGACTGTGGGAAGCTGGAGAGGGAAAATTTCTTTAGTGATTGATTAGAACTGCCATATATGTCGATGTGAAGCATGCAATTGTTTTGATGTTTTGAGTCCTATGAATGTAGGTACTAGCCTGATCAGAAAGGGACATGTTGACTTTGTGTCTGAGTCCTTCTTGGTCATCTTCCTGTATTCTATCTCTCAGTATAAATTTTCCAACTGAGTCTTATTTGAGTGGAGGAATGTTCACCTTTCTCGTAAACATCTGCTCTTATATTCGGGTAAGGATTGCCTTCAGTGTGGGGTCTGGCATTCCTATTCATTTGCTGTGAAAGCTGTTGTTCATCATCTTGGCTTAGAGTTTGAGCTTCATGGTTCCTAGTTCCATCTCTTTTAGAAATCAGCTCTGATTTTATTTTATTTTTTTTCCATTTTTTCGTTTATAGAAAACTACAGTGAAAAGTGTTATTGACCACACATTCCTAAGTTTTCAGGTGTAAAATGGTTTCCTAATTAAACTTCCCACCAAATCCATGGTTCACCTATGAATAGAAATATTGTTCTTATATATATTAGTTATATTTTATAAATATATATATTTTACAGAAATAACCATAATTGCTTTTCTTTATTACTATTATTTCTTCAACAGATGAAAGAGGCAAAACATTAGCATAAGTTACAATCATACTTACTATTCACAGTACCCCTGAAAATTCTTGATAAAGAATATGGGTGATAGGTGTTTTAGTCAGCTTGATCTTCCTTCCTTCCTTCCTTCCTTCCTTCCTTCCTTCCTTCCTTCCTTCCTTCCTTCCTTCCTTCCTCTTTAGCCATAATTCAAGTTTGCCCTCATGATTATACAATGACCCTTCAAGTCCAAGTTTTGTACTGAACTTATGACAGATCTAACCATATAATGTATATTGAGCATTGAGGCTGAGATTAAGCTAATTTTTTTTTTTGTATGTTAAATTGCCTCTTTAGTTTCTGCCACTCTTTTAATCATCTGGGCTTGAAACTTGAGAATCATCAACAGATCATTCCCTGAAACGTCTAAACTTTCAGTTGACACATTATCTACATTGAATTTCAGGTTTATTCTTCTGTTTCTCCCCAGTAACACCTTTGGTTTGTGTATCCTCATTTCCCGTATTGTATCCAAAATATCACTCATTTAATCTCCTAAATCTCCCATCTCCTATCCTTCTCCAGTTTGTTTGAAACACTTATTTTTAACTAATAATCCTAACAAATTTTACTTAGATGATAAGCCTATTTTTATATAGCCCTTTAATGGCTTAAAAGTGTTTTGAGAGTCCTTACTTTTTTTTTCATCATCACAGAGTGAAGAATATTATTCATCTTTTAGGCATTAAGAAAGAGTGAAGAATATTATTCATCTTTTAGGCATTAAGAAACTGTTCAAGGACTTCCCCATAACTTAGCTATATTTCTCTTTCCACTTAGAATACTATCCTCCCTTCATTTGTTCTAGCAATTCTTCAAAAAGGCACATTAATGCCACTTGATCTATGAGGTTTTCTTTGGAATTTTCTGTAGACAGCATTCTTCATTCCTCTTGAAGAATTAGTCATATTTTCTCAATAAAATATTGTTTTAATTGAATTGAATCAGGTGGAATTTTTAAAAAGAAAACCAAAGCCCTTATGCTTTTATATTTTGGTAAAATACTCTTACTTCTCCCTTGTGGCTTTTGGGGGAAATCTCTACAAGCTATTCTAATTGTCAAATTTTTGTTAAGAATTGAAGACAAAAGTTATATTAAATTGTTCTGGACACTTGGACCCATTTGAATCCCTTGTGGTAAAGCACATATATTGTATGTGTATTTTAGATGGTAACTCTTCAGAGAAGAAATTGTACCAGTAAAAAATGTTTATTTTATATGCACACTATCTCCAGCTTGAATACTACATGTAAGCATTTTCCTCAGTTTGATATTAAATCAAAAGGTGGTATTTTCACTCTTTTAGGTATTCCAAATCTAAACCTGTTAGGTAGCTGGCAAGTTAACATTTTAGATCATCATAATACCAAGTTTGACATACCAGTTTTATGTGTCAAAGTAATTTTACTCCAATACACTTTTTCCATGTAAGAAGTGAGGTAGTGTTATTTCTATTCTAGCGTAATGGAGTTTGAAATTCAGACATCATTTTATCCTAAAGCAATGTGAAGAAATAGAGGTGGTATCTCTCTTATTATAGAAATTCGTGGCTCTCGGGCTTAGCAACAGTCATGAGGAGCCCGTGCTTGCCTTGAGAGCAGGGGTAGAAGTTTGGGAAATGTGCAGTATTTGGTGAGAGTCAATGAAGCAGAAGGTACAGCTCATCTAAGGTTTAAAATAAACTACCCGCTAGTAGCTTGACAAAAAAGAAAAAGGTTGGCTTTAAAAATGACTCTGTCCTCTGCTTTGTTTTAAGCCTGATGTATTCCAAAGATAAAAGTGGAGAGAACAATTTTTAATAAGTTGAAGGGAAGCGGCATATTTTTTGTGAAACCAGCATGCGTGCATCTCTCATGGTGTTGGTATTTCTGCCTCTGCTTTCATCATCCTAGATGCAGTAATTAGAAATTCAAATCCCAGAAAAAAATTTTGCCTAATTTTGTGTTGATTGTCTCATAGTTAACTTTTAAAGACATACTGCGCATCATCAGCCAGGAAACATCAGTGTATGGGTCTAGTTCCACTTTTTTGCACCATTGTTTTAGATTTTTTCGAGTGTAGGATACAACCAGATGGATTACATGCAGAGCATGGTCAAATTGATGGAGCAGTGTTCGAGGATCTGCAAGGTCATATTTTCACCTTGATTCATTAGAATTAAGTAAACATATGATGTAAGTGACTTCAGTCAAGTCATGATGAAATATTAAAATCATTACCTTACCTTGGCTACAGTTACTAAGAGTAAAAAGATGCCCATTCTCACTTTTCCGCAATCATTTATGGCATTTTTTTTTTTTTACAATTTTTTTTTTAAATAGGTTTATCAACTCAATGAAAAGGTTCTTTGAATTAATAAGGGAAATATTCCCCAAAAAACAAACTAAAGACTTTAATTTTCTTAATGAAAATGATGGCAAATGTTTTATGAAAAGGTAACTAATATGAGAATGATCTAATGCAGATGAGATAGATGTTTTTAAAGAAAATAAACTTGAAATCTTCCATTTCATATTGTGTACTATGATGTTATTAAGATTATTAATCATCCATACACATACACACGTGTGATTTATCTAGATTTTTCTAGAAGAG
Source organism: Marmota marmota marmota (assembly GCF_001458135.2). NCBI lineage: Eukaryota > Metazoa > Chordata > Mammalia > Rodentia > Sciuridae > Marmota > Marmota marmota. The sequence continues at coordinate 26,077,248 of NW_025999900.1, read as the reverse complement.
GTCAATTTAATTAGAAGAGTTAGTGTCTGAAAGGGTAATAGGAATACTTGAGAAATGGATGGAACTCCCTTTGCTGAGCTGTTACCTTTGCCTCCTTTTTCCAGCAAGCCCCTTTCACTCCAGGATCATGAATGACAGCAGATGCTCAGTTGAGGTCCATCTCCTTCTTTTCCTTTTTCCATCCTTCAGCTTCAACTATAGCCTTTCCTCTTCTCCCCCACTTTTCTTTTCTTGGAGAGTTCCTCAGAGACCCAGCATATAAAGCTTCCAACTCCGTGGTGGGTCCCAGTCCTGACTTCAGTTATTCCTCCCTGTTCCCAGGATTTATCTCTTTGACTTTCACTCATTAAGTAGTTTTATTTTTTAAGTAAATATGGCAAATTTTACTTAAAATAGAACTGCAGGCACAGAGTTAATTGCAATGTAAGCTCTAGCTACCACCATCGCCACCCTGTTACTTCTACCTGCTAAGGGTATACTTTGGAACTCAGGGGTTTCCTAGGAGTAAGGTTCCTCTTTGCCATTTAATACAGAGCTGCTGCTCTTCTGGGGAGATATTCACCCAAGCCTTGCTCCTGGCTGGCATCTATAGGGAAATGGGAGCAATGAGGGGCATCTCTAGTTGGATGCCAGAATTAGGAATTCTAATACTTCTAATTTTTGAACTCTAACCCTTAAACTCTGTCACTGAACTCTGTTCTGGCTTTATTTCAAAGAACTATAGGCTTAAACATGAAACTTGATACTGCTTTTTAGTTTAGAAATAGTATTAACTACTCTGTAGAATTTTTTTCGGGAGTCGTATTTTATAGTATAGTTTTCTACCTATGGATGTCACAATTTCTGTTACATAGTAATGAATTTAACCTTTTCTGTGATATTCAGCAAGAGCAAGGCATTAACATTTTTTCATGTTATAATAGAAAATCAAGTAAAAGCTAACATTTAATGAGCTAGGCTCTGTTTTAAGTTCTTTACATGTGTTCACTTACTTAATCCTCATGACAGTTCTAGTTGGGAAGTACTATTTTTCTGCACTTGAGAAAAGTGATACAGAGAGATTAGTAACTCACTCAAGGTAAATTATAAATCCAGGACGTAACCTGAGCAATATGGTGCTGGAGCCCAAGTTTGTAAGTACTATATTACATATTGTGTTCAGTATTTTGATGAATATTTTGATGAACATTTTAAAAGCAGAAAGCTATATTGGCTCTCTGACATACTGTTATTAAATTATGTTGACATACTCAGTGATTTCCTTTATTAGTAGAATATTTTAGAGACTGAATATATATTTGTATAGAAATTATATAAATATATAATTATAATAACTATACATATAATAAGTACAAGTTTGTAATAAATGTAATATGTAAATAAAAATATATTAATAAGTACACATATACAAATTTACTTAGCCTATACCTTAAAGTAAATTTTGTATTTTGTAAGCTTATCATTGGAGAATTGTGATAAACTGTGGTATCTCTTTTGTTTGGACTTTTCTTAAAGTTTATTTTTAACTCAGTCTTTAAAAAGTCTGCCTGCCTAAAACAATGTACAGGAGGAGCTAAATGCACAGTTTCCCCTTCTGACATCTGATAGACAGCAATAACAAAATAGGTTTTAATTTGTGGGCCCTAAGACCATTTCAACAGTTTTGAATAACTGAAGGAAATATGGGTTGCTAGCCAAAATTTTCCTTTTACAAAGGAATATAAAATGGGATTATTTAAGTTGAAGGAAGACTCCTACTGTAGATCCTGAATCACACACCAAAACTTATGCATGAGAGTTCTCAACACTAAGCCAAAGCTGATGATTTCATCTTAAATATGGTTGCCATTTCTTTGCTTCAGAAAATTGCAGAGAGAAACTTAAAGCAAAAAAAAAGAGAAAAAAATCCTACAGTTCAATGACAGCCTATGTATTGGAGACTTTACCAGTCTTATATACATCTGGCCCAATTGCTTCATTTTACAGATGAGATAAAACTGAGGCTCACAGAGGATAAATGACTTGATCAAGATCTTTTGGCTAATTCATTGCCAACATAGGTCTAGATCCCTTATCTCCCATCTGAAGTGCTTTTGAAAGATTCCCTGAAGAGATCTCAAATATTTCAGTAGAGCATCATTAATGGAATCCTAAATGTAAAAGACCCTTATTACTTAAGCCACTACAGATATTTGCATTCATATCCCGGGTATTGTCAACACCTTTTATTGATCATCTTTAGAGATAAATATCAAAGGTCTGAACACAGAGGACTGTTAGAAGAGTTGATGCATTTAAAAATTCTCTCTCATTTTCTGTCCAAAAGAGACACATTTGGAATATCTGACTTAGCAAGGCAAAGAATTGTTTGGGATGGGTAATTGCCAGCTTGACATTTGTTATTATGGCTTTGTCATTTTTACCCTGTAGTTTATGAAATCTGCTATTGTATATTGCCCAAAGGCTTTAAAAAATCAATGGTTGCATTTTAAAGCATATAGAATAAAATAAATTAAATGCCACAATTCACATTGTATAATTTTAAGACTTTGGGGAAGCTGGGCATATCAAGGTCAGGCTATTCCTGGGGTATTAAGAATACTGGAAGATATTGCTTCCAGCTCATTGTACTTTCTATATATTTTATGGTGTCAATTTTACTACATAAATGTACAAATGAGAATATATTAAATGAATATACACAGAAGATTTTTGAAATTTAATGCTGCTGAGGTAGCATCACCAGCATTTAAGGGTCTTGACTTATGAGAGGCCTGTAGACATCTGCTATCCTTTCTGTCATCTCATCAAAATGTAGAAAAGAGAATTAAGAACAGGGAGGAGCTGTGTTTGCATGAATTGAAAGATTTTGTAGGCACTCCAAATGCTTATGAAATCTCAACCATGAAATTAAGCTTTTTTTTCCCTCACTATATGCCTGTATAATACCAGCCAGTGTTCTTCATGAAGGTAAAACAGAATTTCTGGAGCTTTCCATTGAGCAGGATATGACATAAATTTTTTTCAAAAGAATTTAAAACGAAAACAATTAAAATATTCTTTAATATTTATATGATCAATTTATATGACTGTAATTTCCCTAAAGTACAAATTTCCTGAGGCTGGAATCTGTGCATATAATTTGTTTTAATCCCAAACCCTTAGCCCAGTGTTGGGCTCTCCCAGAGTGCTAATGACTCACATTGAGATGAAGGCAGCAAGCTTGTGTTTCCAGGGTCTTGGTCACTCTGCTCCCATGAGAGCAAGAGTCCGTCATTCTTATTCCCATTTCTTTCAGAGCGGTCAAGAATTTGCCATTAACACCTTGTTGCTTCTTTGAGTTGCGTTTTATTACTTCTGTGTGTCCAGTGATAGCATTAAAATATAAACACCATTATGAAATTCTTCTTGATGGTTGGTTTTTCTCCAGCTTTTAGCATTCAGAATACCTTGAAATAGGAGACTTGCCCAAAGCGCTATGTGTCTTGTGTGAACATGGGCCTGGGTCATTTATCCCCAATGGTGAAATTTGTGATTAAAGCCCCTTCTCTTGTCTGTTGGACAGTGTCCTCGGGCCGAGGCCCAGGATAGCATTCCTGAAGCCCTTGTGATTCCAAAGGTTTGCATTTGCTCTCCTCACTGGCTGTTTTCTCTCTTAATAGACACAGACTTACATGGTCTCTTCTTCAGCTCAGACTCTCTGACTCCTTCTATTGTGAATGCATGAGATGCTACCTCACCATGTAATATTTTGTTAGTGAAACCTACTTATACGAATGATCAAATCTTTGAGATGGGGGAATATTTGTTCTTGTGTTTGCTTGTAGTTTAATATTGTCTTTATTAATGTTTAGAATTGCCTTAACTTTGATTTTTTTTGCCACTAATTTATTTCTCCTTTAGCCTTTCTTATTTTGTTCTCCTTTTCTCTTCCGCCACCTCCTCCTCCTCCTCATTTTTCCAAAACATAACCTCTCCTCTACCAGCATGAGTTTGCTTCAGCTTAGTCCATCAGGAATTCATTTGTCAATTTTGAAATGCCTACCATGTATGGATCACTATGGAAAAGATCACAAAATGTTCCTGCTATAGCCCCTACTGTTCAGATACTTAGGAACTTGAATAAGACTTTCCTGTCTTCTTCCATGCCAGTCTATGTTGCAGGTATTGGAAAATTGAAAGGATGTATTTAAACCAAAGTAGAGTGTTGATATTACCTATTGGAATATTTTCTCTGAGTCTTTACCCACCTTACGTCTTTGAGGGAGAGGGAGGAAGGGAGGAAGGGAGGGAGAGAAAGAGGGAGGCAGTGAGGGAGGAGAGAGTCTTTGAAAAGCCTTTGCCTCTGCCATTCACATCTTCTCTGCCCGATGTCCTTACTGAATCCTTCAAAATGAAAGTTCAGGACAGGATGAGGCTTTCTTGACATAATGCTGGTAAACCCAGGATGCTCTTGCAATTGTCCCTCTGATTTCCAGGTTAGGCCTAAAAATGCCTAGTGGGACTTTGAAATATAAACCCTTAAGAAAAAGTATCTGATTTTATCTAAAATATTGCATCAAAAAGTACACCAAAATTTTCAAAATAAAAAGAACTAAAAACTATTAAATGCTTACTCTGTAAGGCTTTAATGATTTTTTAACCTGTATTAAAGTTTAATCCAAGCAAAAACCTTTTAAGTTGGTATCTTATTGCTTTTTTAATTTTATAGATGAGGAATCAGAGTCCTGAAGAAGACTCCCCAACACACACACATATGTGTATATACATCCACATATATGTAATACATACACACACATATATACATATGTGTATATATATGTATGTAAGTACATATATATAATACACACACATACATACACAACACACAGATATAGGTATATATGTTTATGTCTTTCTAAAGACTCGAATCTTAAGTGGCAGGGTTGTGATTTAAACTCAGTTTAGAATGAATCTGGAACTACTATGAACCAATCTGTTAATCACCTTTCCCTTTGAGAAGCCACTAAACATAGGTATTTAGATATGGAAATGAAAAAAAATAGGTGACTTGACTTAGAGGGAGTGTTAATTATCAACTTATATCATTTAGCAGTTGTAAGTTCCTGGTTCAGATAATTAAGGAAAACTGAGAGAAAATGTGAACACCACTCAGGGTGTTTGGAATGAATTAAAACCAAGAGGTGTTAGCTCACAGGTATGACTGCAGAATGGCCTCTGGTGTATAAAAGAATCCCCACCAGTGCCAGGAAACTTTATTCACATTTCCATGACTTAAAGCATTAATACTTATTGAAATGCAAAATTCCCTACCTGGAGGCAGGTGGCTAAGGCTGAAATATTCAACCAATGAATTACAGAACTACACAAATTACTGAGTGGCAAGTGCTTTATCAGAGGGTTTAGGTCTGGTTCTCTGGAAACACAGCCTAGGTGAGGTTCTTGTCTAGTGATGTAATAAGCAGATGCTCTTAAATGAAACCTCTAAGCAATCCGGGGGGTATGGGGTACAAGGGACAGGGAGGATAGTCTTAGTATGATCCTGTGGAGGCTTTGGAGCAAGAAACCTCCATTAAGTTGAAGAAAGGGGCTGGCCTTTTGTACCCCTGATAAGTCAGCCATTGACTTGTCCCCTTTCCACTCTTCTCTTCCCAGTGAAACCTCCCAGACATTTCCTGAAGACTTGATTCCCAGGGGCTGAGGATAATTCCTAGGAGAAGGTTATAGCTGTGAACAGTTGGTGGGGAATGAGCAATGGACCCCAGAAAGGGAAGAGGTAGTGGGAAGGCATCCTAACAAATATCTGCTATGAAGGATGTGGACAGAACGCTCCAAGAGAGCAAAGAATGAAAAGGTTAATTTTCCACTTGATAGAGGTGGAATTTTTAGTCATTAACGACATGGTATAAATAAGGCACTCAAGAAGTAAATTTAATAAAGAAGTATGTGGAAGAGAGTGTATGCAAGAGAGAGCATGCATTATATGGAAAAAGGGGGGGCAAAATGGGTTGTGTACTTCAAAAGTATGTTCTAGTATTTAAAAATCCTAATTATACAGATTTTTAGAATTGTTTACCCATAAAGCAACAAGTAACATGGATCATTAGTAGGGTGGCTAGATTAGTTACATGTTTTTCCCCCTAGAAGATCATAATTTAAAAATGTTTTCTTTTTTTGTTTTTTAAATAACTTTGTGGCTTTGGTCTATTTGCCTCATGTCAAAACCGTGGGTTATCATGTACACTCTACCATGTGATGGACAGTGTCGTCTCTGCAGACATCTCAGGTCAACCAGTTGCAGAGGTGGATGCCTTCCTAGAGGGTGTGGGAAGCAGAAGACAGAGATCATAGGAAATATACCCTGGAAAGCTTCCCACAGGCCTTGGGGACAACATGCCTAGGAAAGGAAAATCATTCCACTAGTGCTGGTAATGTACAGCTTTGGAACACAAATATTTATTAAAATATATAATTTGAAAAATCTTTCCTTGTTTGCTTGCTCTACCATCTGGTTCCACACTTACAGTATTAGCATAATTAAATTAGCACTTTCCTATCTCACCTTCCTCTGTTCTGGCATGTACTGTAACTAATATATCCATTTTGCAGGACAATATTTTTGACAAGATATTTTTAAAATTAAACAAGTGATATTCCTTATAAATTTAATCTGAAACAAAGGATGGACCTTTGGATGATCCTTAATCACTTTTTCAATGGGAAAGTAGAAAAGAAAAACAAATGAACAACAACAAAAAAAACAAAAACAAAGATCAAGCTGGTTGTTATTACCGTGATGTTCTGTTTTTTTTCTTTTTTTCCAAAACATGGATAAATTAAGTGACTGTAAATTCTCAACAACAATGCATAAGCTGATGAAGATCAAGGTGATGCCAAATGCTCATCAAATTCCAGGCTTGGGGCCAGCCTCCTTGTGTAGCACTTGTAATCTGTTTTCTCCTGCCGGAATTCATGTTTCTCAATCCTGTTTTGCTCAGCAACTTAAGGAAATCATGACTGGAATTATACACTCAGTTTTTAGTGTGGTAATATTCAGCAGTTCTTTCTTAAAGACTCAATAGCTGCACATTTCTTCTACCAACACGGCCACCTTCTTGATCATAATACCCACAATTATAGCAGTGGGATATTCACAACCATTGTCTCTACTTCTTGGTTTGGCCAGACCTTTAATTTTTGAACCAATGGTAGTCTTGTAGAAGTGCCAGTTAGGCAGTGAATGGGTACTACATATCTCCTTTGCAAAAGTTCATTTTTCTCAGTGCATCACTGGAATTCTGGCAAATATAACTTTGCAAAAAGTGAATAATTTTCATTCAAAACAGTTACTTTGGGTGGAGGGTTTGGGGCTCTCCCAAAAGGTAATGATATTAAAATTCTGCTTAATAAAATCAGAATTTTTTCATAACTTTACAAAGTACTTTGGCTTATTGCAGTTGAACTATCATCTTGATTCTACTTTTTCCTGTTACTTTGGCCCAGTGTTTCTACTTTCCATTTTCTTTCCAATTAAATTACTTGGCATCTTTTAATCACTGCTGCCATGTGCTGATCTTGCCTCCATCTAGTGGTGCTGGGATGCGACCATCTCAGTCTCCTTGTTGATGCTCTTTTCTAATAACAGACTCCCGCAGGTGGTCTGCATGAAGGGTGGTCTGATTTCCATGGGAGCATTTGATTCTTTGGATTGTCACCTACCTCCCTACCTCTTCCCCAGACTCCTTCACTGGTGTTTGGCATAGTTCATTTAATTATTTTGCTCTTTCTTCCTTACATTTGTTCTGAGCTCATCCTTTGCTACTTCCTTTAAATAGGATCTTACTCAGTACTGCTTCTTAAGGTATATTCTGTTCTCTGTTCTCAGGCTATTTGGGATAGGACTTAAAAGTTTTAAAATCAGGAGAAAACCCCCTACATTTGAATCCTGATTCCACTACTCATTAGCTATGTGACTTAGGGAAAATTTTTAAAATTTTCAGAAGCTCCATTTTCTTCTTTCCTTTTTTGGTACTGGGGATTGAACCCAGGGCCTTATGCATGCCAAGGAAACATGCCATTGTTGAACTATACCCCAACCCTCTATTTTCTTACTTAAATTGGAAGCTATAACACTTTTTATCCTGAACAATAACCTATACGTAGGGTGTGTGTGTGTGTGTGTGTGTGTGTGTAAGGTGAATATTAATGATATGTAGAATAAACTCATAATACTGGCAGCTATTGCCTTATTCTCATATAAACACATGTATCTTGCCAAGGTTGTAGATTTCATGAAGACGGGGGCAATTGTTTTGTTGTATCTCCCGCAATGGAGTAGATGCTTAGCAGTATATAGTAAATACTCACTAAATGGTTACGGAAAAAAAAAAAAATTCACTGACACAATAACTCCAAAACATAATTGGCTTTCCTAATTTCTCATCTTAACTGCAGAACTTAATCTCCAAACTCTTCCACAGAATCTCTGTGGACATCTCAAGGCATATTTGCCCACGAACATGATCTTTTTGCTAAGTTCCACCTTTCTGTTCCTGTTAATGATACTGTCCTTTACATGCAATTTGGATGTAATCCTAATATTTTCTCTGGCCTCCCATATCTAACCAAGTCCTAATTATCTTTATAATTTGTGCACCACCCCATTTCTGGGACTCTGAGTTTAGACCCAACCCATTCTCACGTATATTATTACCATAATTTTATAGCTGGCCTTCTTTCTTTATGTCACAAAGCATTACCTAAGCTGTTCCAAGAATGAGCTTTATAAAACTGAAAATTATCTAAGCTGTGCAAATTAAATAATCAAAGCCCCCATAAGTTGAGAGAATGCCTTGTTGGCCAGGGGTTGAATTTAGAGATTAGGTAACATCTAGAATTTAGGCTTCCCATTTCAAACACCTATACAACTTCTATTTGATCACCGGGCCTCCCTATTAGGAAATACATGCCAGGGATCTAGCAATTGTTTTAAAGGGCTGTATTTTGGTGTGGGAAAAGTTTGAGCCTCCTTTTCATTTTTTTAGTTAGAGAAACTAGAACAGTGCTCAGTATTTAAATGGTAGACACACAATGGTGGCAGCGCCTCTCCAAGTTCTTGGATCTGAATCACGACTTTGCTTCTTTTCTTTTGACCCTTCCCAGGCTTCTCTGAATTTACAAATGTGCATGCAAGAAAAAAATCCTTCTCTCTAAAGATCCAGGGGTAAGAGTGAAAATAAGAATCCAGATAATAAAGTACAGCTACAAAAGGAAGCCCACTTAGTTTGGAAAAACCATTACTGTATCAGAATGATCTATCTGCAAGTGACTTGCATGAACATATTTTATGTGCCCGCCAGCATGTTTTTTGTAGTTCCCTGCAGCAGATATTGCTCTTTTATTACTCGTTAGCCACTTAAAATCCAGCCCAATTTTAACAGTGCTAAAAGAGCAAGAAAATTTATTTTAAAGAAAAAGGCTACATTCTTCTAAACCAGAGTCATAATATTAATACTTAAAATGCATGGCAACATGCTGGGAAAATGGGATAGTTATTTAGATATATTATAAAATGTAGCCCACCACTTTGATGTGATTCACTACTATTTCACCAAACCAATTTAACAGTATCCTGTAGAGAGGGAATAGTGCAATTAAAATTAGTAACAGAGATTTTCACATGCATAGATCTAAATCAGGGTAGGTTGATAATGAATTAAGTAATTTTGCTTCCTTGTGAAGTCAAATCCATAATAGATGCATTGAGTATAGTATTCATGTTTAAAGGACCTGTAGACGCACAGCATTCTGACTCAATTGACAATATTCCCCATAGTTTTCTTCCTTCTTTGTTTTTTCTGTTTGACTTTGATGACAGAATTTAAGTAGATAGTCATAATAAATTAGTATAATTTGACTATTTGATCAACTGGCTCTCTTTCAGCAAAGGCCAAATCCTTTCAAAACATTATTTTACAAATCTAATTTTTAAGAAATCAAAGCCACGAAACTACTTGTGAATCTTTAGATTTAATAATTAGATCCTCTATAACTTTTCAGTGCCAAAGCAGACAAGAAAGTTATTCTTTTCTTTTTAGGAGTTTGATATGAAAACACCAGTGGTGCCTCCACCTAGTGAGTTACTGACCCAGTGCATTGCTATTATTGATACTTGAAGTTTCATGCTTTCAATTCTGAGGCTGTGCGGGCAATAGCCTGCAGCACTGAGGCACTGGGTATTGATGGCTATATCATCACTAGATCTTAACACTGCTTTACATTTGTCATTTCTACACTGAAAGTAGGATTAATTTGCCCTGAGGAAGTTGATAAAGAGCTACAGATACACTATTTCTGGGACTTGTAAAAAGTGTTAGAACATACTCACCAAGGGAACACAGAAGTAGTGACAATGGCAATAATTAGAAGGAATTTTTCTTCCTTCATCATAACTATGTGAAAGGCTGTATACTACCTCTTATGGATCTTATCTGAATTAGTGACCTTCTGCCAGGCTAGAAGGAAATGTCAAACTAACCATTTATTCTGGTCCCCTGGTTTCCTTCTTATGAACAATAATATTTACTCCCAGTAATATTGCCCAGTTTTAAGGAAATAATGTGATTTATGGGACAAGTTGAATTTGAAAGTAAAACAATAAACAAAATACCCAACGACACATTGATTCTGGATTAATCCCAAAGTTCCTACTTCCAAACTCTGAAACACTAGGTAAGTTATTTCTTTTTTTTTCTGAGCTTATGTTAGTTCCTCTATCAGTAAAATGAATATATGATAATAGTAATTATTTCACAGGATTGTTGTGAAGACTAGAGATGTAACATGCTTTGTATATCAAAGGTACTTAATAAATTATTATACACAGAAGTTATGATGATTTTTGTCTCATGCCTCAAGAGAAATGATACTATGACCACATACTCATGAAAAATTTTGCTTGTGTCTTCTAGGTAGCCTTCTAGCTTGCTGAGAGATGAGTGGTAGAATGCAAGACATCCTCACATTTGTTCATTCACACACCAAACACTTTTAAATGCATACTGTGTGCCAAGTATTAGGAATATAGAGTTGAACATGGCAAAGCCATGGCCAAGCCTTATATTCTAGTAGAAGAGAAAGAAGACAAATATATGTGAAATGTCACAGTACTGCTACAAAGAAATATCAAGCATTTTATAGGTGACAGAGAATAATAGGGAATGATACTTTAGATAGTGTTTCAAGTGTTTTTTAATCTTGCAGAGAAATCCCAGAAACACAAAATGCCAGCCATTAAAAAGAACTCTTACTGCTGTCTCATAGAGTTGCTTGATTCCCAATGGATGTACTCAAGCAGGAGGCAGCATGGTCAAATGGAAGATGTGTGGGTGCTGGAAAACAAAAAGTCTTTCTAGTCCAACTCTGGTACCAATTACATGGCTACCATATGCAATTCACATTATCTTAGCTTCTGTGAGTTATCACAAATTACCAAGTACTGACTGAATGCCTATCGTGTTCCACTTACTTGGAACAGACAAATGGATATAAGAAAACATCCTTAAAACTTTCTTAAAACTTACTTTCTGTCAGCAAAGAAAGTAGACAGATACACATGTAATATCAAATCCTATAAAAATATAAAGGGCAAAAGTAATAATAGGGGGTGTCCTCTTCCATGGTGTACCAAGTATTTAATGTCTCTCTGAGAATAAACATTTAAGCAGGAACCTCAGTGATGTGAGGGGGCAAGCTATACATATCCCTAGGAGGGATATGTACTACCAAATAATCTACCCACAGAGTACCCAGGGGAGTGGGCTTGAAAGGCTTGAAAGGCCATGGGGTTGGTGTAGCTGGTGAGCAGAATACAAAAGAGGCATGTGTAGAGCTGTAACCAGAACCGGGCATAGGTTTTGGGTTTCTAAGAGGAAAAAGAGAAAACTGGAGAGTTTAGAGTAGGAGTAAATGTGAACTGAGTAATAAAAACAATTCTTCTACTTGCTGTGTAGAAAGTATACTGGTAAAGATCAAAGTGGAAGCAGAGACATTAGTTCAGAAGGCAATTTAACTGCAGAGGCCTAGATGAGAAGGTGGCCTGCACCGAGGCATGGTGGAGAAGGTGAGAAGTAATCAGATTCAGGACAGATTTTGAAGTTGAACCCAGCATAATCTGTTGATGGATTGGATGTGAGTTTGAAACACAAGAATTATTTAAGGCTGGTTTCAAGCTTTTGCTTGAGATACTGAGTGAATGGTTGTAATTTATAAAAATAATAGTTAAAAAACAGGTAGGTAGAGTTCCTGGGGAACACATAAGAGTGGGAGGAGGTCCAGATTTCAGTTTTAAACGTGATAGCTTTAAGAAGATGCCATTTCAAGACAGAGGGGAAAATTTTGCTTGTGTCTTCTAGGCAGCCTTCTAGCTTGCTAAGATGAGTGGTAGAATGCAAGACATCCTCACATTTGTTCATTCACACACCAAACACTTATAAATGCTTACTGTGTGCCAAGTATTAGGAATATAGAAGTGAAAATGGCAAAGCCATGCCCAGGCCTTATATTCTAGTAGAATATGAACCTGTAGTTAGCAAGGAGGAAGGTTAGAGGTATAATCTAAGAGTTATCAGAATATGCCTGGTATTTATAGCCAGAGAGCTGGGAGTTATGACCTAGGGATAAGTGTAGATAGAGAAGGAAGAGTTTTGGGAAAGGAACTCTAGAACCTTCCAGAATTTGTAGATCTGAACAAGATGAAGATCTTGAGAAGACACAGCCAGTGTCTTTGTTGTAAAATTGAAGAATTAGAGAGTCCTTGAGGAAGCTAGAAAATATGTTTTGTAGATTAAAAAAAAAAAGGATGATATGAAAAATACCCCAAATAAATGAAATAGAATATGAAAATTACTACTGTAACAATTCTTTTAGTCACCTTAATTTTATAATCTGTTATGAATAGATGGTACTCTTTTTAATTACCTAAAGATTGAGCATATCTCAAAAGTATGAGTGACAAAAGGAGAGTATAAACAGATTTTAAATTAAAGTTCAGTAATATTCAACTCAACTGTATCATACCACATTTTGAAGTAAATGCTTTTATCTTTAAAAATGTTAAGAAGCTCTATGTAAAATTTTAATGCAAGTGTGTATATAATTTTCATGAGCAGGCAGGACATGAAGATTTGCTCTTGAAGAGCAGCATAATAATAGACATGAAAAGAATCACAAACATCACAGTTAAATGAGGTCAAGCCAATGAAATAACTAGGCTGTAAATATTTCTAAGTTAAAGTGCCTATTGCTAAGTAAAAGCATCAGTGATTTTCTGACTTCACCATTAGAATCACCTGGAGAGCTGATTAAACAAAAATTTCTGGGCTCCACCCTCAGGGTTACTTAGTAGGTCTGATTTGGGCTTCAGAATTTGCATTTCTAGAATGTTCCCTGGATATATGATGCTGGTGATACCAGGACCACATGTCAGGAATCACTCTGTAGTCTGTAGCTCCTGTGACAGAGTTCTTTGTGTGTGTGTGTGTGTGTGTGTGTGTGTGTGTGTGTGTGTGTGTTTATAAAAAGCAATGATAATGACTATTCTATGTTGTTCACAAAATAATGTATGGGGAATATGCTAATCTTTCTGAATTCTTCATTTCATTTCATCCTAAAATGAACCCTAAGCAATAGGTGTCATTTTATGTACATAGAATCTGAAGTTCAAAGGCATTGACTAATTTGCCTAGAGTCATTAGCTAATAGCTAATGAAGCTGGCAGTGCAGATTACTCAGGCAGAACCGTACAGTGCAGAGTCTTGCTTCTCAAAGTGTGGTCCACGGATCTCAGCCACCTTGACATTACCAAGGAACTTATTAGAAATGGATCTTGGGCCCCATCTTGGATCTACTGATACTGCCATTTAATAGGATTTTCAGGTGATTCCTGTCACTTTTCCTCAATAAAGTTTGAGAAGCATTGGTATGCAGAGCTTTTTAGCATAGTTCTGAGCAGATAGGCAATTAAGACAACACTAAGCAGATGAAAGAATCTAGAGAAAGGGATACCTAAGATCTTGCCTTATCATCAGGATACAAAGTGTTTGCCCTAAAAATGAAATATTAGAGTATCAAATTAAATCACATGAAATTGACTGTTTTTGACCTTCAAAAACAATGGCCTAATAGTAGTAGGAACCCAAATTGAAATAGCTAAAAGACCCAAAGATGGATTGCAAATGTTTAATACCAGCTAGTAGGCTTATTAACAATGAAGTAAAAACAAGTATTAGAAGTTCCACAGCTCAACACTGTGTATGCATGGGTGCATGCTGCATGGATAAGGCCTGTTTCAAGCAGTTCTTGACTTCTGGCAGTGCACATGATGACTTATCACTGAGTAGCTTCATTTGTGGTGGGTACCAGGTACCCACAGTAGGTATCTTAACTATGTGCCTTGGGTCAGTACATGCTTTCATTTATTCAAGGGTAATATTAACAAACTCTGCACTACCGAAAATGTATAACTTTGATAAATTTTATGGTCACCCAACTCATAAGAAATATTGGGAAGAAATAATGCTTAGAAAACTATGTTTATAAAACTAATAGCATGATTGATTACAATACAGTGCTTAAGACCTAAACAAAAGCGTTATGTAAAGACAGGTTGTTGATCACAGCTGGTTTTAATATTTTTAATAGCCAGGCAATGCTCTGAAGAGAGCACATGAAGAACATTAGTTAGCCTGGGTTTTGACCAGATGAGATTCTGGAAAAGCTTCTGATGTCCTCTGAGTCTCTATTTCCTTAGTGACTACATTCTACTTCATGGACGCTGGTGGCATATTGTGTAGATTATGTATAATGTAGATGGAAGCATTTTTGAGTGCATTAAAGAATTACAAAAGGTGTTTCTCCCATCAATATCATGCTGTAAAGAAAGGAAAAATAGGGGGGGAAGAGGCAACTTTTGAGGAAATACATATGGGATGGGCATTCTAAAACTTTAAATTACTTAAACTTCAAAAGGTAATTCTTGGTAGTGTGTCTCCTTCTTGGTGGGGATAGCCACTCAATTTCAGTGAATCATGCAGACACATACTCTGACCATTGTGCCTC
The DNA here is from genome assembly GCF_001458135.2 of Marmota marmota marmota. Lineage (NCBI taxonomy): Eukaryota > Metazoa > Chordata > Mammalia > Rodentia > Sciuridae > Marmota > Marmota marmota. Next base: position 26,062,131 of record NW_025999900.1, on the reverse strand, counting down.
ATTATTAATGTGTCTCCCACTTAGCAACTGTAATCAGAAGAAATTTACAAGACGTTAACATCAAATACTAAAAGTATTTATTCTTTATATATTATTCTTTATATATTTCAAATTCTTCTAACAAAAACTTACTGACTCTTTTCTGTAACTAGATTTGCGTGTCTGAACTAAGAGTCCATTTGAAGCTCTACTCTCCTTTGGATAATTAAGCTGGATACATGTTTAGCCTGGTAGTTTTTTGAGAACTATTTGTTTTGTAAACAAGTGACTTATGTACAAGCCTCATTAAGGGAAGATAGCAAATAAGGCAAAGACCTTCACTGGGCACCTTGTCATGGGACCTGGGGATGGTAGATTTCTTGCTGGCCTTAAGAATTGTATTGATTCTCATTTTTAAGTCTTTTTTGATTCTTGAGAAATATATATTTTAAACATTTTTCTTCTGTTTGGTGATTTTGGTGTAGTCCTATAATAGCAATGAACTACAGAAGTTAATTCTTGGTAGTGTGTCTCCTGTCTCCTCTTTTCCCCAATTTGCCTGGTTTCTTTGTTACATGTCAAGATAAACTGATTAACTTAAATATATTTTAAAAATTCTCCAGCTTGACTATTGCATGTGTTTATCTATTAGTACACTTTGACCACAGGTACTTAAATTTTACTTGCCTGAGCTTTGACAGTTAAGGATTATGTAATGTTTTAATCCATGATTTGGGAATACAAGGTAATCAAATTTGTGACTCATTCACTCACTCTTTTACTAATGCAGGGTACCTAGTCCTTTCTTTTTCATTGAAGGATAATGTTCCAAGCCTGTCAAATGTCCCAATGTGACACATATATCCTGTCCATATATATCACCAAAGAATAAGCCCCCAAATATAGTTGCCTTAGAGAAACAGTAATGCTGAAGCCAGTCCATTTGCTTGAATATATTTAGAGTCCATAAAAAGCTTGTTGGCAATTTAAAAACTGACTTCCTCCTTATTTCCATCTTTTGGATTGTCATTGTTTGCTCAGTTATAAAGTGGCTTGTTGACACCAAATATTTTAATAATTTGATTCCAGGGCTTTGTGTCTATGCCTTTGAGATGCTGGTGTAGTAATTAAACTGTCTTTTAGCTGAAATGCTTGCAAAGCGTCCAGTTCTGTGCCTGGCAGCTGGTGATGCATTATAGAGACATTGAGCTAATCGATTAAAACCGCAGAGGCATGGGAGTTGTCTGACAGCACTGTACTAGGATGAAATTAGTTGGAATTGCATGGTGAAATTAAGGGGAATGCAGCTGATTGCAGCCCTTCTGGGAGAATCCTGGGTGAGAGGGACACTGTGCGTTGATCCCTGCGTAATTAGGACAGCCATGTTTTAACAGTATTTCTAAAGTATTAAAATGGACTGGATAAATCAGCAGGGCTGCTTCCAGTGAACTTGGCATCCATCCACTGTGACTGAAATAACATGAAATTTTTCGGCTGCTAGAGAATGTGAAATTGGACTAATTGTCTTTTAACTAGTCTGCTCGACTGCTAGCCTGGAGCAGGCTGAAAAAGGGATAGGCTGGGGGGACTGTGGCGGGGGGATGGGAGCCTGAGATTCATGACTATTATTTCAGCCCATTGGGATGGATAACACCATCACGTATGCAGACAGCTCTGATTTATACTGTCTTATCATGAGGATCTTTTCCTAAATATTTTAAAATCCATTTTAAAGTGGATTCTTTGATAAAGACTATAGAAGTCTAACCCTGTTTCCTTGACTTATAGTTACTGCTCTTCCCTTAGATGGGCAGGGGATTTTAAAACCTTGCAAATCACTCACTAGTTGTCCACATGCAACTCCATTTCCTGGTTTGTTCTGCGTAGGGGCACATTGCACAGTAAAAGGATGTGGATGCATATTACTGATTCCACATGTCAAACAAAGGCCTGTTCCATAGTTGCTGGGTGTTTTGACTGGTCCAACATTCACACTTTACATGTAATTAAAGCCAGAGCCAGAGAGGTTAAATATTAGGCCCATAGTCACACAGTAAGCTCGCCTGGGGTCCAAGGTTATTCTGTTGTTCATTACAATGAATTTCCTTTACTTCCTGAAGATAGTAATTTTTAGTTTAGAATCACATTTCTCTATAGAACCATAAACAATCTCAGATTACTTGGGTTCTTTTTTTTTTTTAACATTACCGAGGTCACTCAGATTTACTGAAGTACCCACTGTTGCTATCAATTTATGTTTCTAGAAGGCAAAACAAACACACAAATGATATTTCAAGAAGTCTCGGAGATTTGGGAATCATCTGAGCACATTTTCTTGCCCTCAGAATGGAACAGTTAATTATCACCATCTATTCTACTAGAGATGACTTCACAATCTGTTGGAAAACCTCACACTAGATTGTCATTGAGGTCTAGTAGAGAATTTCTTAGGTCTAACTGTGTTATGGCATCAGACAAAATTGAAAAACAAAACAAAAAAAATCACTACTCCTTTGTTCTTACTACAAGAAAAGAGTTGTGGGTGTCATGTATCAGATTTCCTTTTACTTGGAACCCATGGGAAAAGTTTTCTTATGGTTCTGTAAAGGAACAGTTATGTTCTTCTCGAGTGGCAAATGTGTTGCCATGTTATGTTATGCAAACAGTTCCAAATCAGAATCGTGGCCTCCCTCTGTCAATTCAGACTTCTTGGAGTGCACTTTTCTATTTAATACCTCTCGTACCTTTCTCTTAGTTCCCCATCCTTTTTCTTTTCTCTTTACACCTATTAGTTATTCATTTATTATATCAGGCTGTATCATTTGCACTTTATACAAATTTTTAAAAATCTTTTTCACAATTAAGTGTGGTATTATAGATAGGGTAATCCCTGTTGTCCCCATCCCAAGGAGCAGCCTCCAAATAGAAGGTGAAAGGTATACTATTAGGAGGAAAGCTACTCATTCCAATCTCTGGATACCTCACAGGTCCTCATGTTTAGCTGTATTTCGAGCCATGTTTTAAATGACTTAAGGCCATTGTTTATTCATAGAAGCATGCTCTATTTTGTTTTAAGGCTGTTAACTCTAATTTTTATGAGCTACAGAAATTCAAAAGAATTATAAATTGGGGCAATCCAGAAATACATTAGGCATATATGGATAGTGTGTGCCAGCATGGGTAGGAATCTAAACATGGGTCAAATATAATTATGATACTAGAGATGAATGCCCTCAATGTACAGGTTTGTAGCTTCTAATTTTTCATATTATATATAATGTTTATTGTTAGAAAATCAAATTTATGACAGAATACTATACATATTTTCTTAAAATATTTTTCCAAAATAAGAAAAGAACTATTTCATACAGGGACACATCCGCATCACTGTTTATAGCAGCACAATTCACAATAGCTAAACTGTGGAAACAACCTAGATGCCCTTCAATAGATGAATGGATAAAAAAAATGTGGAATATGTACACAATGGAACATTACTCAGCAATAAGAGAGAATAAAATCATGGCTTTTGCAAGCAAATGGATGGAGTTATGGAAGATAATATTAGGTGAAGTTAGCCAATCCCAAAAAGCATTCAGCATTTGGTTTTTGGGGATTGGCTAACTTCACTTAGTATTATCTTCTCTAACTTCATGTATTTACCTGCAAATGCCATGATTCAGGCTGTTTCACAGTAGGATACGGAGTGGGAGCATGGGAGGAATAGACGAACTCTAGATAGGGCAGAGTGGTTAGAGGGGAAGGGAGGGGGCATTGGGTTATTAATGATGGTGGAATGTGATGATCATTATTATCCAAAGTACATGTATGAAGACACAAATTTGTGTGAATATACTATTTATACACCCAGAGATATGAAAAATTGTGCTCTCTCTATATAATAGGAATTGTAATGCATTTCGCTGTCATATATAAAGAAAAAGGAAAAAAAAAGAACTATTTCATAGGGAAAAAAATCCATGTTGAATAATATGTACTCTTTATGTGTACTTTTCATGTCCCTGTCACTGATCTACACAGTTCATACAGATATATCATTTCATTTTCTCACCAGCCATCTGAAGTAGTTTGTAGGCTTTCTGATTTTTCAGATGAGGAAGGCAAGACTTGTAGAAGTGAAGTGACTGCCCATAGTCAGGAGGCCAATGCCGACCAGATCTGCCTGTTGAGCGCATTTTGTAACCATTATGCAGTGTGCACTTTGGGAAGTCCAAAGAGATGGAAAATAGATAAGTTCCTAAGTGACTTTCGTACACAAGATTTCTCCAAGGTTAATTAAAGGGCTTATGGAACACTCCTGCTTCCATTTCTAACATAGTCATATGGAAAATTAAAACTGTAAATAAAATATCCATTTGACATTTAGAGCAACTTAGGGATCTGATTATCAGAAGTTGAACTCAAGTGCCATGAGAAATACCAACAAAATGAATAATAGTTGAGCTGCCATAGTCAGATGATAGGCTTCCTCAGTGATTTTCCACCTCTTTATACATGGATGGGAAAATGATCTTTCTATTTACTAATCAAATGCAGACATTAGAGACTGTTATTTGGCTTAAGAATTAAGAAACATTTAAGATAAATGGTTAGTACTTGCATACCCTCTAGTTATTGAGTGAAATATTTTCTCATGTTGACGCATTTTGACCATGCAAACTCAATGACCCATCTCTGAAATAGTATATGAAGCCAAAAATGAATGACAGTGAAAATTAGGAATGCTGTTACCTTTTATTCATCCCAAGCATGGATTATACACTTAAAAATCTGTTAGGAGGTTGGATCTAATGTTAAGCATCTTTACTACAATAAAAAAAAAAATATGTTGAAGATAAAAAATCCAGGACAGCAGCAACCTCATCTCTGCAACAGCCATACCACACCTTCCTCTCTCTGATCAATTCCTCTTTTTCTATTTTTATACATTTGTATCTGCCATGCCTCCTTCCACCAAATTTGTCCCCTTCTGTTTAAAAACCTAAATTTAGCCGGGAACAGTGGCACATGCCTGTAATCCTGGAGGCTTGGGAAGCTGAGGCAGGAGGACTGTGAGTTCAAAGCCAGCCTCAACAAAAGAGAGTCACTAAGCAACCTGTCTCTAAAATAAAATACAAAATAGGGCTGGGGATGTGGCTGAGTGGTTAAGTGCCCCTGAGTTCAATCTCTGGTGCCAAAAAGTAAAAAACAAAAGCTAAATATACTTTATTTATTTATGACTCAGAGTAAAATTTAAATCTTCAAGCATACCACTGCTTCAGCTCTTCCCATCTTTCTCCACTAGGTAGAGGTGCACCCTGCTGTGCGTTCTGGGGATGCTCCCTTTCTGACCCGTCATAGCCCACCAAATCCTTTACTTGGGCATGGCATCCACTGTACTGTTTTATGGGGTGTCTCATTAGTTCGTCTCTCTCCCCCAGGCAGGGACCATAACTCTTTTTTCTTCCCTGTTACATGTTCCATGCTTGGTAATGCCTGATGCGCAGTCAGTGAGTTGAGTTCCAAAGATCAAGTAGCTGTGCCAGGGCTCATCCCAGCCTCCTGACTTCAGGGCTCTGCCCACTACTTCCATAGATCCCATCTATTTTTACAAGTGTGTTCCTGGAAGAATTACGTGTAATTATATCTCATACTTCGTGGGGTTTCTTTGGCTTAATTAAACGCCTTCTGGAAAGGTATATAGCTTTGTGTAGATGATGTTTTTAGTCATTCATTCATTCTACAAGCTAGATCTAGGTTTTTTAGAGATAATAATAATAGTTGTTTTTAAAAAATTCTGAGGCAGATAAGCAAAATATATTGACAGTGTGCTGTCAGGTTGCTTTGTATTTAAAGGAATCTCAGTTCTTAAATACTTGTGCTTACTGAATGGATACAGTTGTCTCTTTGAGGGGCTACAGAGATTGGCATGAGTGACTGACTCTGCATTAGGTGATTTCTAAGTGCACTACTTTCTCATAACCTTCTCTGCCATAGTCAGAGGATTGACTTACTCTGACAATGAGGTTTCTGAAATCATCACTTTTCCTACTGTGAAGAAGATAGAATAAGAAACAAAGGAATATTCCTTCAATGCAATGGAAATATGATATTTCTCCATAGTGAAATAGCAGCCCTGATTTCTTTAAAATCAGCTCCTAAATAGAAATTGAACTACCTCCTCAGCAGCGAACAGAGTCATCCAGAAGATACATGGCTAGCAAAGCTAGGGAAAAAAAAATCTAGTTTTCAGATAGGATATTTATCTTAAGATAACAAAAGCTCAGAAATGCAATTTGTAATTTAAAAAATATCTGGTATATGGATGTAGGTTAAAAGAAATGAACTTTGCCATTTTGGACTTATTTGTTGGGGCAGGGAGAGGCTATGTGAGGATGCTCTGGAATAACGCTCTCTCTTGGAAATGCTGTGAAGCTTTCCTTGCTTTTCATTGTATGGACATCTTGCTGAAAGCTCATCTTGTTGTTAAACATGAAATTTTACAATGTAGATTACACTAAGAATTTTTTAATGGAGCAATTTAGAGCAGCTGCAAATGGTTCTGGAATTCCCAGGGATTAGTCAACAGACGTTTCTGTGATTACGAATCCCACAGTGAGAGGAGGTGAGGCATGCAGGTTCTGGGAAGGTGTGTATGTGAGTAACTTAGCAGGAAGGGAGAAAGAGAGCCACTGACAGGACACATACAGATGAAGAGACTCCTGGGGTGGCCACACATGGGTGCTTTTACTTGTTTCTTCATTGTTTACTTACCCCATTCCTTCCATTTATCTCTCTCACAACTTGGTGTAAGTCCAGGACTGCCCCTACACCATGTTGCAAGCCAGGGGTCATCAGTACACCCTTTATCTGGCTTCCTGTTACACTTTGAAAAAGTGTTTAAAATTTAGAGCTAACAGGATTTTACTTTATAGATGAGAAAATAAAAACTGAGAGAAGATAAAAACTAGAAATGTTTTAAGGAACTAATTAAGGTTAAAACACAAATGAGAGTATAGCGTTCCCAAAATTCAGTGCATGTACATTCCACCAATCTGGCATATTTTGCTCTACGATTTTGCATTTGTCAGTGTATTGTAATGTTTTCAAATAATCGTGCTCATGCAGTTTTTTCTTCTCTCAAAGGAAACCAAAGTTTTGTGAACAAGCCAACCATCTTGCTTAGTAACAATATCTTACCATTAATTGATTACTTCCTATGGACAAGTTACTTTGAATCATTTCCAACTTATTCATTGCAAACTCCCTGTGAAGTGGATATTATCTAAGAAGATGAAACTGGTTTCAAGAGGCTGGATATCTGTGTAGCTTTGTATATGTGGATGTGGGACAGCCAGGTCTGCATGGACTGAGAGTCCCTGATCTTAATGATCACTCCAGAGGCTCAGCTCTTTATCAGTACCCTACATTGCTTTCTTATTTGCTTTGGCCCTTGTAAATTTTGATACATCCTCTGTGTACCTTAAACACTTGTACATTTTGATACATCCTCTGTGCACCTTAAAGGCTTGTTAACTCTGATCAGCCACTCCTTGAGCATCTGTCTTCCGAGACTTTTACATTTACATTTCCTCCTCTCAACTAAGTTAGGAACTTTGGAATGGGCAAGTGTTCTCAGGATGGATCAGATTGTTCAGAGGCAGCTACATAGAAATTATGAATTACTATGGAACTACTACGTCAAGAACTTGTTCTATTCAACTACATGCAGTGATTGGGATGAATATTAAACACCATGTTGTGCAAAAGAAACCAGATGTGAAAGAATAGTACTATATAGTTCATTTTATGTAAAGACAAAAATTAAGCAAAACCAAACTATGTTTGAAGGCAGGAGAAAGGGTTATACTTGTTTAGATGGAGAGAAGGAAGAGTTTCAGGGACTGGAATTTGGTTACATATGTATTCATCTCCTGAAATGCATCAATCTATCTGCTTAAGACATGTTCATTTTTCTGGATGCATATTATACTTCAAGCAAAATAAATACACAAAATAAACACCAGAAATACCACTGAGAAACCCATTGTACACATTTTGAGGTATTGTGGAACCTGAATCTAGAATGAAGGAATCCAGGGAGTATTCAACCGTGAACACTGTGCCACCTAGCACAGTTCCTGACACTTCATTCCTGGTGGTTATCAATGTTAGTTCACTAAACAGATAAAATAATAATTTTATAAAGTTACAATACCATTCATAAAGAATAATGTGAATGTGTTTTCCAGTCATTTAAGGAGAGCAATAGTAACACCTAATAATTTTTTTTAATTTAAAGATATGCTAGGTACTGTGATTAAGTGCTTCACATGGATTAGTGTACTTCTTAACAATCTGTGAGGTATGCGTTTTCATCATTCCTATTTTGCAGATGACACAACAGGATATGAAAGGAGTTAGATGAATTGCAGAAAAGCATGTGCTTAGTAAATTTTAGAGCTGGGATTGAATTTGGGCATTCTTACTGCAGAGTCTCTGTTTTTGACCTTGATGATGCTATTATAATATGTGTATATGCACATGCATATGTGGTGGATATGTCATGTGTATAAAAATTTGGTAACTGCTCCAGTCCTGCCACACCATGGTGGTGACACTCTGCCCTTCCCAAAATCCTGCCCTTGCCTGTTCCTTCTCTCTGTGCACTATCTTCTGACATTGGTTTCCACTGCCAAGAGCCCCTTGTCTTTTAGCCATTTCAACCTTTGAATTCCCAATGGATATTGTCTTTTGTACAGCTGGGCATCTTTTTACAAGGTTGAAACTTTTTTCTACAACTTTCTGGGAACTGCATTCATGTCTCATGGCCAATCTTATCCGGAAAAGCATGGACTCAATATATGTGTGGATTTTTCATTCTACAAACTTTGAATATATCTATCACAGCTATTAAAATTGTCTGAATTCATGTTACCTGCCAAGACTGTCCACGATTAGCCTGAGGGTCTATGTAATATTCACAGTTCAGGTTATCAATGTAAACCAAAACTCTAGAAAATAGACCCTGGAGGTACAAGCCTGCTTTCCATTCCAGGATTATAGTTTACTTGTTTAGGTCTGGAATGGAAGTGGAGAGGAGAAATGCAAAGCAGGAGTTACTATTCTTAGGAAAAGAGCAAAACTAGGGGGAGACCAGCCTGCAGCATATCGAGTCTTCAAGAAAGAGTTGTTAAGCATGTTTTTTCTTCAGTGCAAGTATACACTTTATGGGATTAATAGAAGATTTATTAAATTCAAATATATGTATGAATAAATGGACACATGTGCTTAATGCTAACAGGCAGTTACGTGGGTGGGTGAACAAAATATGCCCCAGTGCATCTCAGCAGTTGCATTTCCCTTCTTCCAGTTGGATAATCAACTGGTCATTAGTCCAGGAAGCAACAATAACAAGAACTTTGTTGCTTAATTTACTAGGCAGTCTAGCTTCTAGTTCTAGGGTTTAAAAGTACAGCAACTTCTGTTTAGATAACAGATGAGGATGCTGTAAGAAAGAAGTATTATATGTGTATGGTGATAGCACAGAGAGGTGCATGTGCCTGGCCTTCTATATTATGTTTTTAAAGGCCTCATATCTCAGCCTGAGCTTCCTGTAAGAGTGCCAGGTCAGAGGTGATTCTGTTTCTTCTGATAATAATGCAGAGCAAGGCCACATTAAACAAGCAGTCTGTTCTTAATGCATTTAAGTCTCAGAGAGTGAACTTTGATTTTATAACTATGCCTGGATTTATTTTCCTCTAACTTTAGCCTCAGCATGAGGATGAAAGAAATGAAATTTTAATAGAATATGGTTAGGATAAAATTCCTAGTTAAACATTAAAATAGCTGGAGATTTTACTTATTGTGAAAGTCATGCAAGATCTACTAGTTTTATATTTTTGAGGTATTTCACTTTCTGTTCAGGTACAAGCTGTCAATCAAGGCTAATCAAACTGGCACAGTTAACATGATACATCATAAAATTTCACAATAATGTCAACCTGTAATTCTGTCAATCTGGTTAAGGGAAATGGGCTAAAAACAATATTGTCATTTTGTAATAACACTCAGAAGGTGTTATAGAATAATGTTACCATCATTTCCTGTAACTCTATGCCTGACTTCTACCAGAGGCAGCCCTGACTTGCTGCTGACAAATGGCCAGGTGGTCAAATCCATTCCTTATTCCTGCTGCTCATGAATGCTGCCCACAGCATTTCTCCAGTTCAGCCTCTTTGATAAATCAAAAAGGTTGCATTTTAGGAAACAGTGCCAGGAGTTCATGCTACTTGCCTCATGTGGTATAGTGTGCTTGAGCATTCAGCAATTATATATTTCATCATCATACTTATTATACATGTGTTTGCTTTTTATGAACTCACATTCTGGGTTATTTCAAAAGCATTCATTTGAAAAAGCACCACAGTTAACAGTAAAACACAGGCTACCCGTTATACAAAGCGATAGCACATGGTTCCTCCTGCAAACTTTATGTTTTACTTTGCAGCCCCAGGATATCATGGTCCCTTATTGAATTAAGAAGGATAATGGACTCTCAACCTGGGAAGACTTCAGGCTTGGACTCTGTGTGTCCTTGCCGTTCCCTGGGAATCCTTGCCTGTATATGCGGACTCTCTCCTAATGGCTAGTCTTCCTTATGGCCAGTTTGACTGCATTTTAATTCTTAATTATTATTCTTATCATAAAACAAATTTAAAATAAAAAAACTACAAAACACCACTACACATTTTACTCTGAATATACACTCATATGCTTTTCTTTATTTTAAATGCATCTTGAGATATGTTTCATAGAAAAGAAATTTTCCATAAGAGGAAAAGACTGGACAGTTGGGTATTTTGTATTTTATTTTTTAAGTTATTGTTTTAAAGCTGAAGAGACCTCCTGCAGATATATTGTGTCCAGAAGCATTAACAAATAAAACAGATAAAGAAGTGCTCCTGTAGTTACTGTTGAGTGGAGATCCCCACTCGGCTCCTTCGGACCCTCCCCTTCATGGGGCACATTTTGTAAATGGCTGAACTATGTGATCTCTAGCGTTCCCTCTAATAATCCTTGTACATTTCTGTCAAGTATAGTTTATTTGGTGCAAGACAGACTCTATTGGAGGAAATATATTAACGAGGCACTAAAGGTTCAAAAGACTGAGAAATTTTAAAGTTACTAAAATTAATGAGGATACTTAAAGCTTCAGAGGGACATAAGGAAAACCAGGAAGGGTCTTAGCAATACCATCACTGTGCTTGTTAGGCAGGTATTTGAAATATAACTGTGAGGCCACTTGTTTTCATAGCAGCTCTGATGACCCATCACATATTATAGTTCAAGTTGAGAGTCCCATATCTGAAATGTTTGGGGAAAGGAGAATTTCAGATTTCAGAGTTGTTTGAATTTTTTAGTGATTGCATAGATAGGATTTACTGAGTAAGTACCAATGCTCAAAAAGTTTTGGGCTTCAGAGCTCTTTGGATTTCAGGATTCAAGATGCACAACCTCTAAGTGTTTCCTTGGAACAGAGCATCTCCTGCTGGTTGTCCTGCATTGGGTCATGTATGTTACTGCCCTGAACCAACTCCTTATTTCTTCAGCTAGTTATGTTCTTTATTTAGTCTTGTTTAAGGTTAAAGTCTTAAGATGTAGAAAAGAAAACTAGAATCAACTGAGTTTGAAAATATACCAAGAATCAATTTAAAAGCATGGCAAGAGTTATTTTAAAGCTTAATTTAAAGGCAGGAAAAGATAAAACTGAGTCTGGTAGAAGTGTTGAAGTGCATCCCTCCTTTACCTCCCCTTCCTGTATGCCCCCATAAACATTTAGTGAACATTGATTTAGTATCAAAAATATTGATAGACAATGACAACGTTACTAAAACACACTAACAACTTTTTGAAGGAAAAATATGATTCAAGTGACTTAATGAATATAATGATATTAAAACATAGGAGTAAATACTTAGGATAGCAACCAGGTTTTCCTTAATCAGTATTAATGAATAATGTTAAATAAAATGATGGAAAGCTAATCTGACTGAATAGTAGATGCAAAGGAAGGACTTCTTATGAACAGTAGATAATAAATCTTGAGAAAAGAAGAAGAGAATTTATGATTATAAAAGAATACAACTAACTGAAAAAGATATGCAAAATTACAAAAGTAAAGTGTCATATTTTGCATTATGGCCAAGTGCAAGAAATAAAAATAAAACTGATTTTAACTTCATCAATATTTAAAGAGTTCAGAATTAATAAGTTAGAGTATTAAGGTAATATAAAAAACAGAGGTTTGTTAGTGATTAGACACCTCAGGGTAAAAGAATCTTTGAGTACTAATATAAAAATCATTAATCCAGTAAGACCATATTTATTGAACAGTTGTAGGCAACATGTTGTGCAAGTGCTAAATAAGGCAAAATATGTAAGAGGATACATGTGCAGATAACCCTAGAACAAGGCTGGATACAATGATGCCATGAGAAAAATACAAATTTGGTTCATTTGAAGAGGGAAACCTAACTGCCTGGGTGGCAGCTGATGGCTTAGTGGAAAATGCTTCAGTGGTTTCTTATTGCACTTAAGCTGTCATCTAAAATCTTTACCACAAAGTCATGGTCTCATCCTGACCTTGTGTCCCATTCTTTGGCCTGTTTTACTTTGATCTCACCTGCTATCTCATCCTTGGGGTGGCCCTTTTGATGCTCCTATCTAGGTCTCCTTCCTTTGTTATATACTTTCAATGGCTCAAATCTTTCCCTCTGTGGCCCTTGTAATTATACATCCATAATGTGATAAATTATTTCAATATCTCTCTCTTCCTATATCTGTAAACTCCATGAAAGCAGGGATAGAATCTGTTTTGGCTTGGTGTTGTATTCCCATTACCTTGTGTTTGGCATGTCTTTATCAATAAAGGCATCTTTATTTGTTGAATAAAGGAATATCTGTACTGCACCCAAATCACAATGCCCACACTGGACAGTTAGGGCTAAGGGCACTGAGAACATCAGTGTTGAGCGTGTCTCTGGAAAGCTGAGGGACTGATGAGGTATGCCTTTGCCAAAGCCACCTGGGCCAGGTCATGAGGCACCTAATCCTCATATTTGTCATACTGTGATATTTTGGGAGCTTAGAGTGCAGTTTGGATTCTCAGATAGTGAATTTTTAGGATTTTAAGAAGGAAAGATAATTTTATGAACAAACTAGACAAGTTTTGTTTATTATTAAGATTAGAAAAGAATGTCAGCCTCTTAGGTTGTTGGAATCCCAAAAATGCAGTTATGCAAAAGTAATATTTTAAAATGAAAACAAATTTCAAATATGGGCTATCTATTATATGTACAACACTATTCTAGCTATTACGCAGAGATAATTAAAATATGGCCAATGTCCCCTTCCTGGCAATGGATTGGGGGTTGGGGGAAATTACACTGAGTACTAAAAAAAGAAAAGAAAAGAAATTCCCCAAATAAGCCTGTGATAAAGCTAAGCTGTGATGCCCAAAACCAGGGTATGCCTAGGGACTGATGAGGTATGCCTTTGCCAAAGCCACCTGGGAGGATGGTGGGGCCAGGTCACGAGGCACCTAATCCTCATATTTGTCATACTGTGATAAAGTAGTGACTTTAGGATAAACCATAAAGTTTATGTCTTTAGTTTCACCCACTCAGAAGGAGACATTAATAAGAGATTTCATTATAAAAACACTTTGCTTATTCCAAAAGTCTGCCAGTGTGTGTGGCACATAGTTTGCTGTCATTCCTAACTAACCCCACTCTGTCATTCCCAAGGCTTCCAGATAGCATTTGGAATGGTACAAAAATGAATCACATCATATTCTTCAAATTAAAGATGACCCCCCCAAACTAGTTAAGTATTAAGAAGAGCTGCATATTGCTGTTAACTCGGCCTCACAGAATAACTTCAGCTCAGTTGCCTAGATAACGGAAATAAGTTGTCTCTTAAAAAGTGTGACTACCTGTGAACAATTGAAGCTTAATTATCCTCTTCCTAAACTTTAGTTAGGCTGCTTAGGCAACATGTTTTGTTTTAATACAGAAATAAGCCATAAAAAAGTAACATTGATTCAAATATTTGTCCTAGAAAGAATAAAGGTTTCATTTGCAGGCTGAAAGTTCAAGATACCTTTATTGCTCATTACAAAAAATAGACAATCAGAATGGAATGGAATTAGAAGTCCTGTCTTTCAGCAAGCTAGGACTTCAATATGGTTTCCCTGTACTAATGAAAGGACATGAGCTCATTTGATCAGGTCTGCTGTAATGCTTTGTAAATACTAACATCCTAAGACATAATCTATACCCTTTTAAATTACTGAAAGATGAAGACTCTCAGTTTCTTCCCAATGTTGCCCTGAAACAAAACAGTAAAAATGCAAACTGTGGTGAAGAACTTAGGAATTAGACTTGATTTTTTGGATGCCACTATACCAGCAGAATGAGTTAAACCTTAATTTTCCTATGTAAAGAATATTCACAAAAAGATTAAAAGTAATTCCTATACGAGATATTTTTTTCTCCATTGAAGATCTTACTATTATTTCAGTGTCTCCTTTTATAGATATCTATTTACATAGACATTATCTATTATATATACATATATATACACATATACAGTAAATGAACATACATATTTACCCATGCTACACAGTAGTGGCAACTTCACCTAAAAGGTTATATAAATGTGGATTCTTCCATGACTACAAGTCTGTGCCTTTCCAGCATTTCTTTTCTGTGTTAATTCAGAGTATTGATTTAAATCTATTAAAATCTATATGTCTTAAATAATGTGTTCATAACAGATGAGGACACCTGGGATGCCCCTGCTAACCACCTGTGTATCACTGTTATGTTTGGATGCGCATGTGACTATCTATATCATAGAGATGTGCACTCAGATTTGCAGTCTGCATAAAAATTTGGTGTCCTATGACAGCCACAGAATTTTGAGTAGAGATTTTCTCGGCTTCAATCTTTTGGGTTCATATGTAAGTAAGAAACATTCAGTAACCATTATATAAATGAGAACAATGTGACTAAGAATCTTATCAGACTGGGTGAAGTTATTTCTGTTTTTCTGGACAGAAAACTGGGAACCACCTGTGGATTAAAAGGTACTTTTCCATGAAAGCTGGTGACTCAGGTTCACTAACCAAGCTCTGTTCCTTCACAGGGCAGGAGGCAGACTCTGCACTTGAGCCAGTAGGCAGGGCTGAGATGGTATTTTAGAAAAATCAAACTCTTTCTTCCCTGTGATGCTCAAGAACCTATTTCTTATCCTTTTCTCTCTTTGCATACTTAGTGATGACACATGTAAAATTCAAAAAGAGTTTGAGTTTACATGAACCATCTACATAAGTAAAATGAAGCTGTATTGCCAATATTGAGCTGCAAACACAGACTTGAAATTTACGCTGCCTGGTTCTAATCTGAGTTCTTCCATTTACTGGGAATGTTATCTCAGCAAACTGCCAAAATCTTTTTGCCTCAGTTTCCATACTTCTGGGTTGTTATGAGTATTAAACAAATTAATTCACATAAAGCACAGATTTATGCCATATGTCACAGGCTCCCTGTAAATGTCCTTTATTATAATTGCCTGGAAATATTCACATGTACTGTTATTCAAAATATAACAGGAAGAGAACCATGGAATCACAGTGCTCAGCTCCCATAATGAATAAAAGAAGACTTTTCTTTCTTCCTTGAATCTCCCTTTTATTTTCATTTATCATTATATTTTACCTGGAGATGCTGAGTATGTGTTTCACTAAAAATGTTGCTCAGTAGCCAAATACTAACAATGATCATCAATAGTTTGATTCATGACTGGTGCAGGCAAATATAAAATAAATACATACACAAAAACAAACATACTAACATAAATATTTAGGTTTCTCCTTGGTCCTGCTGTCAGGAACCCTGCTGTTGCATATAGAAAGAACTTATCTTTCCATTAAGAGGGTGGGAGCACTGACATTTCCAACTATTTCCAGAGAACCTTTTTTGAGCTCCCTAGTTCACTGGGGAGCCTGGCACTGCCACCACCACTGTGAGAGAGGCATTATTTATCATCACAGCAAGTGTCACTTCAGGCTGCTTAAGATGAGCACCCGCTCCTAGCCCTCCCTTAGGAGTGGCTTTCAAAAGGTGTACATACCGGACATTTCATTTTACACTGCTCAATGCAGGGAGAATTGGTCATTAATATTTGTGAGGCACTTCCTGCGGTAAAAGGTCTGTTGTGGTTTTCACAAACCCACCCAGATGTTCTGTGCTTTCCCAATTAGCTCTTTCAGATTGTGCCCAGATAAAGATTTAAGTTTCAGGGAAATCTTCAGAGGCTGCTCTTCAGTGGTACCTTTGCCTGATAAGACTGATCGACTTTCCACTGTCTTTAGAAATGGCTGTAACTTTGCTGATCACTTAGCTTTACACGAACAAATCAATATATTTATTCCAAAGGTTAGGCTTATTTCTATATCTTGCTAACTTTTTTTTGTCTATCAAGGTCTATCCTATCCTATATTTTTTCCCTCTTTCTCTCTGGTCAATTGCAGAGATATAGTACAGTCTTTATCTTAAAGGATTCTGGGAGGATAATGTATATTGCAATTTCAGAGTCAATTGTCTAACCTTTGAAGTTCTTTCCTATGTAAATGAACAAAGACCATAAATATTATTTATAATCTGACAATAGTTTTGAATAAACATATCTGGAATTTGAATGACTAGAAAAACAGGAATAGAAATGATCCTTTTCCTATTTGCCACCAGTAAATGGTGACTGCTTCAGGGGTAGCCTTGGGGGACTGTATTCTTTTAATAATTTGTATCACTGCCAAGTCATCTCAATTAATATGCAATTTAAATTAAAAAATGAGATTGCTGTGCAAGTGAAGCTGCATGACAGGTTCATCTGCACCTTTTCCAGTGGGTTCTTACCTTAATTTCAGGCCCCAAATAGAGAATTTCCGAGGCTGCCATGGCTCTACATGTATATATCAAAGTTTGGCTGGGGTAAAATAGTAAACATGCTACTTTGGCTACCTAGTTTTCATTCACTCTTCTCTTCATGTTAGAATTTTAGTTTTCCTCTGAGATACCATCTTTATCTCCCTTCTCAGCCCCTGATTTGGGTGGAGTTGTTTCTGTTTGTGATTGTGGGACTGGGTTTGTGACTTGGTTTTCCCAGGTCATTCTCTGTACACTCAGGCCATGCCACAGTTATTGATTTAGTGATAGACATATGAGGCCTTTGCTAGGAATAGTAGAAGAATAACCTGCTGCATCCTACTGGATTTGAACTTCACAACATGTGGCTTTGGCAACATTGGCAGCCATCTGCCCACCTCATGGAACCTGAGGTTGAAACCCACAAGGTTGTAGGCGCAGCTGGGAGATAAAAAAACAGCAGATTCTGCTTACATTATTTGACTCACTGTATAAAACTTAACCCGAAATCCTAGATGACCATGTTCTCTCTTTACCGCTCCCTGTCTTCTTCCTTGCATTCTTATTTCTTCCCGTCCTCCCTTCTTCCCTTCCTGCCTTCTAATCAACCATCTGTCCATCCTTTTTTGATGTTAAGTCTGAGCTGAGTTGGATTTTTTTCTTTTTGCACTTAAATTTGTGCTAAGTTGAATCTTCTCTTTCAGTTAGAAGGGTTTAATGCTACAAAGAAAGAAAAGGGTGGCAAAGCAATGAAAAAAAATACGGTATTTCAGAGCATTTTTTTTCTCTGCAGTGGAATAAAATTAAAATTTGAAAAAATATTGAGAACATTACTTGACCTCACTTAGTGAATTATTGTAACAGTTAAGTTCAATACAGTGACTGCTGAGTAGGAAGTGATTTCTATGAACACCAAGCATATGTGTTATAGAACATGCAAGATATGTAGTTTAATTGTACATGTAGGTCATCCCTATGGTAATTCAAAACCATGGCACAGAGGCAACTTTTAAATCTGAAGAATGACAAGACTTGCCAGTGTTTCAGGTAACCATGTAAAACCACTGTGAACATCTTAATAAAATGGACTTTGGATATCTTTGTTTGTGATTAAATAGTGTTCAAAGTTTGCAGTTTATATTTGATTGGAAACATAAGCATCTTTCAGAATGACTAGGATTGTATTCTGCAAGTGAAAAATGTTGCTTGATTGGGGTAGCTATTTATGAAAGTCTTGTTTCTAAGTACATGTAAGAAAGAAGTGAAAAATCTTATTTTAAGTATTATATTCTTTGGTTTGCAAGCTGTGCATTTTATTGCACCTTATGCTTTATAGTTGGGATAGTAAAACAAACCTTACTTTCAATAACTACCACATATTATCTAAAGTGTTGTAATGAACTACCACGTAATATCGGTTTAAATGTTGTCATGAACCCATATAATATTGACCTAACTACTGGGATTTAACAAAGCTACTGTGGTTCAAAAGTTATCCTTAAGTTACCACAGCTCAGCCTCTGCAGCATGTTACTTGAAGTGTGTGCCTAAGGTATTTTCCACTGTGAAGTTTGAAAAACTTTAAAAATTTGATCACCATGCCAACAAATTTTTAGGATATAATGGGAAGTCACGAGAGCCTCTTACTCAGTCTTGCACACTAAGGCAGGCCTCTCAAAGCTAAGCACAGTGGGTACTCTTGGAAAAGTGAAGGTTAAGGAGGGGAAAGGGAGGGAAGGGAGGGGAGATGGGGGTAAGAAGGATGGTGGAATGAGATGAACGTCATTACCCAAGGTACATGTATGAATGCACATGTGGTGTGACTCTACATCATGAAAAGTTGTGCTCCATTTGTGTACAATGAATCAAAATACATTCTGCTATCATGCATACCTAAATAGAACAAATAAAAGTAAAATATAAAAAAATAGAATTTGAGTTTTCATGTAATTACATGATAGTTTTTGAAAAAGTTAACATGCTCTTATAACATTATTAAAACATTTACATATGCATAGACATTCAGACACAAGAATGATATAAGGGCTGAGACAAATCAGCAATATAAACTATTAACTCTCTAAGTACCATGGTATTGTAATACATGAGAGAAGTTTTTTCTTATACATCAATAGTATACTCATTTTTGGTATTTTTATATATATTGTTGTTTCCCCATAGTATGTTAGTAGCTACTAACTTTCTTGTATCTACGTGAATATAGTTTCATATAATATAAAAGAAGTGGGCCAACAATTGTTCCAAATGGACATTGACCTATTTCTGACATGATTTAATTGTAAATCTGTATACTCTCTTGTCCCTTCCAGAGTGTTGGCTTCAGAAAAGTAGCACCTTGTCTGTTTGACACACAAACATAGTCTCAGGACCCAACTGGATTCTTAGTGAATGTTTTGAATAGGTAGATAAGTTAACAAATTATGATTAAATTAAAGAACAAATTAACTAACAGATATAAATTTTGAGGAGAACTTAGGAGGGGAATATTTGGTTGGATAAAACAACCTATATGTATGTGGATATGAAAACAATTTTTTTCCACTGCTAAAAATGGCATTATTAAAGAATTAGGAAGAATATTCATGGAAGAACACTTTAGCTTCAACATAGGAATTTCACAACACTGTAGTGAAAGAGATAGGTATGAAGGAGTAGTGACATATCTAGACCTACAGTTTGGAACTAAGAGAATCTCAAAAAGTGATGAATGAGAATTCAGAAAATAACAAGGGTCAGTGGTAGCCAGAAGAAAATTGAAATGAATTGTAACTTGGGAAAAAGTGGTGAAATCCAACTATTATTTTGAGTCTATGAATCAAAGTGTGAAAAGAAACTGAAATGAAAATTATTTTTAGGTTTTGGAAGAGGATAATTGGAAACATACTTAAAAGGCATGAAATAAATATGGTCCTGAACTTTTTTTTGGGGGGCGGGGACGGGTACTGAGGATTGAACTCAAGGGCACTGATCACTGAGCCATATCCTCAGCCGGATTTTGTGTTTTATTTAAAGACATGGTCTCACTGAGTTCCTTAGCACTTCACTTTTGCTGAGGGGGGCTTTGAACTCTTGATCCTTCTGCTTCAACCTCCTGAGCCCCTGGGATTACAGGTGTGCCTCATGGCGTCCAGCAATCCTAAATTTTATGAGATCAAAATCTTCAAAAGTTAATCTAACGTCCACAGGGATTAGTTCATTCCCACTAATAATCTACATTACTACATATGTCTTCTAGTGGGTAGTGCCAACAGAAGTTAGTTTCTTCACCTTTAATACTACCTTAAAATATTGTTCTTTTCTATCAGAACTAAAACGGATGTCGGCATCTAAAGCCTTGATCAAGCTTAGTGACAACTTTCTTATCTTTAAAAATGGCTTCTCATGACTATTGTATTTGGAAAAGCTGTGACTTTTGGCCACTGGACTTATGCTGAACAATACAGGATTTATTTCGGAATTTTATCTTCAGGTGTTCTCCCTCTTGTTAATCCTTGAAGTAGTGTAGTGAAATTTCATATCTTCATTTCAGAAGTTGCTTGTGACTTTTTAATGGTAATGACATTGTTGTACCCCAGCAGAGAATGTACAATGGTAATGATCAGAATAGTTATGTATAAGGATAGCCAATTACAGATTTATAATTTACAGAGGAAAATTAAGACTTATTTAAAATTTAACCTACTTTAAAAAATTGATATAACATTTGAGAATACTAATATCAATTATTATAACGTATTTACTATGTAAATTTCTAATTCTTATTCACACATTAAAAGATCAAAGTTCAGTCTGCAAATATTATATTCATAAAAAAGTATTACTTTACATGTTTAAAGAATCAGAATGTTCTACAGTCATTCTTTCATTTCTAGGTTCTTTTATAGATTTTTCAAGACTTTTGGGGAATAGTAGAAGTTGCTCATTTTTATAATATTAGAAAAAGTGTATTTATGGTCTGTAATTATGGAATTTGGTTTCCATAATGGAAAATCAAACAAAACTTCAAAGTTAGTTTGTTGCCTCAGAGTAGCTATTTATAACATTATGAGGCAGACACTTTTGAGAAAGGAAGTGAAGCATCCCATTGTGTATCTTAGGAATGCTTATCAGAGAATGGCAGCCATGATGAGGAAATGAAGAAATGAAAAGGTCTCAATTTCTAATAATGTGGTGCCTTGTACTTTTATTATTATTATTATTATTGGGATGTATCAATTTATAGTATAGAAATATGTGAGTGAACTACCAAGTTTTAATTCCAATTTTTATTAATAACTCATTTTAAGGTCTTGAGAAAAACCATTAGCTGTTCTACAAAGTTCATTCTTGGAAACCATTTATATGATTTAATGTAGAACTTGAACTATTTATAATAGTCCATGCTCTATGGAGTGAATGGATTCTTCCATAACCGTGGGTTTTAGTTATTTTTTTTTTGAACTCTAAATTATTTCAAAAGTAGAAATTAAATTATCTGGTTCGAATCCTGTTTTACAGAATAACCTTAAATGACTCAAAGAAAGTTAGTCCTTAAACACAACCCTTAAGTTTCTTTAAATTGCTGTTTGTGGGACATAGCAAACATGCAGAAGAAACAGGACGGAGGTGATTGACTGAATGATCTCTAGGAGCCAGGAGTTTTATGAGTCCACACATTTTTTTCCCATAT
Organism: Marmota marmota marmota; assembly: GCF_001458135.2. Taxonomy (NCBI): domain Eukaryota; kingdom Metazoa; phylum Chordata; class Mammalia; order Rodentia; family Sciuridae; genus Marmota; species Marmota marmota. The sequence goes on along the minus strand of NW_025999900.1, from coordinate 26,040,471 downwards.
CACCTCCCAATCATAAGGAATTTGGATTAAGAACAAAGAAGAAAATATGTTTCCTAAGGACTACATGTGTGACATTGACCCTGTTATTTATTCCTGAACATATGTTCTGGGAAATTATTGGTACTATTAATATTTTAGCTTAAAATACTTATACCAAATAGTATAAAGGTATTAGCTAGGCTTGCATAGCATTCATAGCCAAGCTGTGAGGGAATCCTTTTATTGTAAGGATGTATGTGTGTTTATTTTATTTTTTATAAATAGCAACTCCCCATATTTGAAAATATCTGTTTTAACAAACGTTCCAGGACTGGTGAAATTATTACATAAATTTTACATATATGCAGGTGCTAAGTTAATATGGACTCATCATGGTCTCATCATCAGCACTTCAGACATCCTAGGCAGCTACCAAATACTCAATCCCAATTATAGACATAGTTATCTGTTTGTGTCCAGTAGTGCCGTAGGTGTGTCTTGAGGCAGGAGCAGACAAGAGGCAAACATAGGCAAATAATCACATTGCCCTGGAGAAAGGGAAGGACTTAACTAGAAAGCTGATAAAGGGTGAATGTTTTTAAAAGTGTGGGATTAGGACTTGGCCCACAATGGGTGAAGTAGAGGGAAGGGATTGTCATTTTTTCTTGAGTCATTATTGTATTCCAAACAAATACTGTAATAATTTTCCCTATATTATTATTTAAATAGTCCCTTTGCCTCCTAAGTTAGCTATATTTACATAGTCTGAGAAGCCAATTAGAATAATTTATCTGCTGAATCTGCATAAATCATATAAGGCAATTCTGTTTTAAATGAAATTCCACTGTGGAAATCAAAGTAAAAACAAGTAACCAGTCAAGATAGAAAGTTGTCTTTCAAAGACTAAAATCATGAGGTGGAAGTCATTTTCCACATGATATCTATCTTAATTTTACTTTGAATTTAGCAACTTGATGATTTTATTTTTGTAAGTCAGAAATATTCTTATTGTTACCATGACTAAATAGTATGTGGGAGTTTTTTTTTTAATATTAATCATTGAAAATAAAGAGGTTGATTGAAACTGAGCCCAGGTTTCATAGCCTTTTAAAAATATCACTGTAGGGGTTGAGGTTGTGGCTCAGTGGTGGAGTGCTTGACTCACAGGTGTAAGGCACTGGGTTCAGTTCTCAGCACCACATAAAATAAATAAAGGTACTGCATTTATCTATAACTAAAAAATGTATAAAAAATCACTGTTGGGGCTGGCACTGTGGTTCAGTGACAGAGCACTTGCCTAGCATGTATGAGGCACTGGGTTCAATCCTTAGCACCACATAAAAATAAAGCAAACAAAATAGAAGCATTCTGTCCATCTACAACTACAATTTTTTTTTAAAAATCACTGTCATGTTTTTAATTGAATGACTTAATCAATTGTATACCAAAGGCAACAGGATCTCATTGGATCCTCCAAACTCTTTCCACCAGTGAGTCATGTCATTATGACATACTGAAATTACCACATGGTTTAGAAAACACATCTACTAAAAGTTAAAGTGAACATAGCAATTTCAAAGAAAGTTCTCCAACTTGTTTTGTTCCTGGTATTCTCTGCTGGCAAGAAGTACACTGGGTGTTTGATTTCTTAGTTTGCTTATGGTATACTGGCCTGAGAGTAGGAAGAGGGTGGTTGCATAGCTTTGGTCTATTAGAACAGCACTATATATTATTATATATTTATTTAAGCATCCCTTAAATGAAATACTTGGAACCAGAAGTATTTCAGATTTCAGCCTTTTTCAAATTTTGGAATATTTGCATAGATTTTACTAGTCGAACATCCCTATCGTGAAAATCTGAAATCCAAAACTTTTTGAGCAACATGTTGGTACTTTAAAAGTTTCAGATTTTGAATTTTAGACATTCAGATTAGGGATGCTGAATCTGTAGTATTTTCCCCTATATTATGTTTTTTCTTAATGTTGAGAAAAATAGAATATTTAAACTAGTGCATAAAAAGAATATAAAATCTACAATATGATGTAATTATAAAAGAATAACATGTGAAAATTAATAGTCTTAATATTTGAACCAAACTCACTTCAGATTATTTTTATCTCTTCAAAAAACGTATTATTTAATTAGTAAGGAATGTTAAGACACTTCAGAAGTTCTAGCTATAAATAACATTTTCCTTATAAACTGACCTAGTAATATTAAATTAGCACAAAGCTCAAAATCAGTATTTAACATTTAATGGAACGAACAAACTAATTCTGCAATTTAACTCAACATTTGCAGTAAGATGACTTGTACCCTAATGGCTCGTAATTAATTTTTGTGAAAATCATATTTATGATAGTCTGCAGATTCAGGGCTTTATCTAATACATAATGTTCATTTTGAGCCTTTAATTGCATTTAAATTAAAATTGGCTTAGCAGGAAGATGAATTGTGGGAATGCATCAAACCACCCAGCATGTCCTGAAGATGTGAGCCTGAAAATGCAATTTGGTGGAGATGTGCAGAATCATTTGGAGTTCATTAATTTTTATTGCACAGGTAGTTTTACTAAAGTAGGTTATTTTCTTTGAAATTTATATTTATGTTTATGTCAATAGCTGAATACTGTATTAGCCCTTACATCTATTAGAGTTTATTAACCTGGCCTAATAGAGGTTGTTCATATTGAGAAGAGAGATAATTTGTGTTTTCCCCTCATTCCGTTTCAGTGACACTGATACTGTAAGAATGAATTTTGGGGGGTGGTTGGAAGGGGACATAGCACCTCTATAGGGGGAGTCAAACAAGTGTCTTTCAGGTTTCAGACACTTTTATCTCCTTCTGGAAGATGAGAGGGAGGACTCCTCTGAAGAGACATTCTTCTGCCAACTTTCTAAGGCCTTGCAGGCTGACTAATCTTTTTCTCTTTGTGTGACTGAGGTTCTGACCTGGCCATTGCAATGAAGGCTTATTGATGTGTAACTCCGTTTGGTGGTTTAATGTGCCTGGGCTTTGTCCAGCCAGTTTATAAGTGATTCCTTAACTTGCAGTTGCTGCTGAGGTTATCCAATTTAATTATAATGTCACTTTACAATTATAAGAGAAAAGAGGTTTTTGCGTTGTCTAATGAATACAAATTGTTCACAATTTGAAAATACAAAGAAATAAAAATTAACATTTGTCCTCTTTGCCAGAGAATTTACATTTGTGCAAACTGATACTAATAAGTAAAATAATTTTGCTACCTAAATCCATTAAACACATGTGCTTTTTATTTCAGAAGTTGTATATCATTCTTATGAATAAAATGATATTGTTAGCATTTGCCATCCTGGACTCATTTTTTCCTTCTTTGCAGACATTGTAATTAGGGGTGGAAAAGCTTCAGGATGAGCAAATGCCTGCTATAGAAATGAATTATATAATTGTGGTAATGATTCTCTCTAAAACTCTTTCTGCCAACTGTAACATTTTTCATCTCACCAGTTTTTTTTTTAATGTGTGTATTTGTGTGTACACACACACTTGTGTGCTGTCTTATTTCATGAAAATGTGGAAATAGTTCTCCATTCTGACAATCTGCTACAAGTTCCTACTTTGTGGTCAGAGATGATAGAAGCCCATATTCATTTAATACTCGCCAATCAGAACTTGACAGAGGTATTGCTTATTTTCTCATTTCATCACTGAAGCATGCTGTTGTAGTTTAGTCCCTAATTACTCTCAGACTGAGACGCTCCAAATATCCCCATGGTGGTAATATTTTCCTGCCTGGGTGAGTCATTACGTTGTTTGGCAGACTGAAACACCAGCCTTCCGTTGTTGGAACACTACCCCCGTGTAGCGCCACATCCTCCCCTCAGTGCTGTCTGTGCTCTGCGACTTTGGTCCTGCTGCGACATTTCAAGCTATCCTGTACACAATCACATTTGCCTGCCTTCTCTCTGACTGATTGGACCGCTGCCAGTTCCCTCTTCAGGGCCAAGGACAGGAGAATGGGGGGTATCTGAATAGAACTGCTTAATGATCTAATGGACCAGTGCCTCTCTCCCGCTGAGAGAGAGGGCTTATTTGTTTGCTGGTTACAGGAAAGGTCAGGGAAATCCTTTTCAACAAAGGCTGTGACAGTGAGAATGTGCAATGCCATACATTACTGGTGTTTGAATAACTTAATACCTTGGGTGTGCCCCACCCCCCAACAACAAAGCCAAACACTTTTTGGTCTTTATTTCATTTTCATTATCCTCCAGATGGCAGAAAATGGAAGTGATGAAGCTTGGGTTCACACAATGGTTTACACCAAATGCCAAATATCAGGAAGCTTCACAGGTATGCAGTTATGAAGAGCTTGATGAAGTTTGGAAATGTGCTGAAGAGGATGGCCTTTTCTATAGGGGCCAATATAGAATTGTTTTAAATAGTACTCACATGTATATGCATACACCCATACACACACCCACACCCACACCCACACGCCTTCAGGGATATGCAGCATCATATTAGTGCAACTTGAAAAATTGTCAATTTTGATTTAGAGACATGCTCCTTAAATACTTTTCCTCGCTGATCTTTCATCTGTTTGCATATCATCAAAACCACATTTTTTTTTACCACAATATGACAGGAAGTTTTGGATAAAAGCATTTTTTAAAAGTTGAATAAAGAAATAAATGCAGTTACAGGAGAGTGTATTAATAGTGCTTAAGTTGTAACAGTCTAAGAAAAAGTTTTCATCCATGTATATCTGGCATTTTTCTTTATGTCCTTGGTAAACAGTGCTAAGAATTTTGAAGTGGCTTCTTGGGTATAGCAGGATCAATTAGAAAAGAAAAACACACTGGAAAGGGGGGAAAAAAAAGTCCAACTTATATGGGCCAGCTGTCAACACTGGGAGAAATTTGGTGAGAAATTAACTGCTTAGAAGAGATTCAGATGAAGCCATGGAGTAGACGTTGCTAGCAACCTGCTTCTATTGAGATGTTTATTTAAACAAAGAAATCGTCAAACAATAGTTTGAAGGAAGTTTTTTTTTTCCCCCCTTTCCTTTTTTAATATTTTCTGGGAAAGGAATACAGAAGGCAAGAGAGGTTTGTCCCTCCGTGTCACGGTTCACCTGCCCTGGAGGTGGAGTGTGGGGAGCCTGGCAGTCTGCTCACTCAACTGTACTTGACTAGGCCGTCAGCCCTCAGCTTTCACAAGCATTGAATATGTCAAAAATCTTTCAGAGGAAGTGTAAATTTTAACTGGGCTGTTTTGGGTTCATATTTAATGCTGTTTTAAAAAGCTTCAAGCATGTTGATATCCAAAAGGCTATTGGATGTGTGGGCTGGGTGGCTCTGCTGAGTCTTTGGTGGGTGTGGGACTCCAAGCAATTAGGATATGAGACAGTTGGCACAGTTAATTTCTAGATATCTAAGAAGGTTGAGTATTTTGTACAGCAGTCTGAGTTTAACCCTCTCTTCACTTAAGCTGCTTGTGCCTGGCATATGATTTTCCTTCCTAGTGTATGCTTTAAAGGAGCAACTCAGAAAGCAAGTGTAACCGCTGGTTTCCTTTAGAAGATTCCGTGTTTATTGCTTAATGTTTTAAATGAACTGGGAAATGCTTTATAAGAACAAATTATTACTGTGACTAACATGGTGATAATTATTTTCTGTGGGTCTGCCTTCTCCCAGCACATCAAAAGACCAAAGCTCAGCTAGCTATGGAGTCTGAGAAAATTGTTGTCTTCTTTCCCTGTGAGAGTCCTTGCCCTGCAGAGGGAGAACAGTCCCTTCAGCACCCACATTTCCAACTTGAGTACTCTGGGAGGGTGAAGCATGGAGAGCTGTTGCTTTCCTGCTGTCTCTGTGATCCAGTTTGTTTTCACTTTTGCTACTATAGTTTGAGCATCCCTAATGGTTCCTAATGTAAAAATCCAAAATCGAAGGTGTGCTGAAATCCAAAACTTTTAGTATCATGTCAGTGCTTACATTATTTTGGATTTTAGAGCATTTGGGATTTTAGATTTTTTTGATTAGGGATGCTGAACTAGAAAAATCTATGCAAGTATTCCCACCACCACCTCCTCCCAAAATCTCCCAATCTGAAACACTTCTGATGCTAATCATTTTAGATAAGTGATGTTCACCTGTTTAAGAATAAAAAAAGAAATGTAGGCAAAAATGTATTCGAGTGTGACCCTCGGGTGCTTGGACTTATTGTTGTTTTTTTTTTAATTAACACTAGAAAATGAAAGGTGTAATTTCCAAGTGTACACCTCACCCTCCTCCAGTTTATAGGGTTCAAATGACTTTTTAAGAAGGGTCTTGTATTCTTCTAATTCATGGCCTGTGGATATGTGAAAAGGTGTTCTCTTTCTCCCCTGGTAGCTTTAAAAGAGTGTGGCTTAAAAGGAGAACTACTTATTCTGGGTGCCAAATGTCTCCAAATAACCTTTTTTCCAGAAAATGACTGGGGGATTTCCTCTGAAGAAAGAGGAGATGGGGGCAGAAAATTGATAAAAAGGAGTAAAAAGGAAGACAGACCCTCACATATTGGAGAACAGATTCTGTAGTCCTGGGAGCTGGCAGAAATGCTAAGTGCTTTTCACAGTCAACATTCAAACAGATTATCAGATGGCATATTTCACCCTGTTGTTACTTTAAATGAAGTGACCATGAAATCAACAAATCTGCTGTCAGGTGCCTGTCACTAAGATAGTTCTTCCTGTCACACAATGCCTCACATAGCAGGTAATGTGTTTTTAAGAATCAGTCCAGTGTCACCTCATCAAGTCCCCGTTAAAAAGATGAAATAAGACGGATGGTGTTGTCTACCATGGAGTTGACTGAAATTCAGTGGAATGAAATGTACGGTCCACAAAGAAATGCCTCAAAGAGAACAACCTTGGTACTGAGAAAAAATAGTGCTCTTTTACCACCGTCTTATGGGTCTTTGCTGGTGTAGTGTTGGGATCACTTTGCACTTTCAGTTCTTCATTTGATTCTAGACTTTAAAGCAATTAGATTAGATTTTGAACCCAGTGATAAGGGGTAGGTGTCTCAGGTTTGCACCATCTAATACATAGTTCTACAGAATGAGAATATGAAACTGACTTGGGATCTGTGGGCCACACGTGTTTTCCTTCCTTGAAGAAAGAAATTCATTTATTAAACTATAAGAAGTATTATGTTTTTACTGAGTTCTCTTGCTGAAGTTAGGAGTGTTCTCTAGATTTTTATTATTGTCCTATTTAGCTTTCCTTTGGCAAGATACTTTCAGTAGTTTAAAATGATAATGGAAACAGGAAAAAAATAAGAAATCTAAATACAGACAATGTACATATTGAATACTGTGAGAGCAGTGTAATAAACACCCATACCTTGGTTTGTATGTTGCTTGATTATGGTTTTTGTTTAATCAAAAGCTTTATTCATAAAACAATACATTTTGTGTATAAGGTTGGTCTGGCATATTAGTGGTTGAAAGTATTATTTTCTCCGTGTAAAATACCAGTAAGTAGGCTCACATTAAGTGCAACACAGCTTATACAAGCTACAATTTCTGACCAGAATTTTTGATATCTTGAGATGATTGATTTTTTAGTACTATCTGAACATGTATCATCAGCATTCAGTTCATATAACTGGTAGATAATTCAACAGTAAATACTGTTATAACACTGAAGTCAAAATATCAGAATGAGGGTTGAGATACAACAGCCTTTTTTTCTGAATGCTTCCATGCATTCCATCTATCCAATTCATACCAGATTTGAAATTTTTTTTGAAAAAATTCAAAATTAGTCTTGGCTTTCCAAAAATTCAATCTAATGGTGGAGACAAACAAATAACTGTTATTACCCATGGGTATGTGTTAACAATATAAGTTGGACTGAAAGAATCAAGGAAGACTTTACACTTAAGGTAACATTCGAGATGGATTTTTGAGAATGAGTGGGAACTCTTCAGGGAAAGAGTAAAAGGAGGGTACACAAGGCATGGAGCGTCAATGGGAGTGATACACTGTGGGGAAGGGTAAATGAAATGGTTGGACTATGTCACAAGGAAGGTTACATTCCACAGGCTGCTCTTTCGAATGGTTCCGAAGGGGAGGCTGCCTTAGTGTAACTTAGATATGTTTGATATACTGAAATGCAGTTGTCCAGATTGTGGTCACATTTTATCATGGTTGTTATTATGAGAGGATTTTGAACTACAGACACATCCTCCAAAGGTCTTTTTAGATTAGAATAGTGTTAAGAAAATTATTGTAATTTTTTTTATCATTAGTATTGCTATTAATGTTATTTTTATTTTCTATTTCTGTTTTTATGTTAGTGTTGATCCTTTTCTTAGTCATCTTTAGACTTCTGTAGATGGATTTCTAGATGTTCTTCTCCAGGTTGCATTTGTAATGAGACTTGCAGTTTTCTTCACACTTCCTTACAGCTTGGTTGATAAAAATCACAATTTTGTTGTGTGTGTATGTGAAATATTCAGCTAGATAATCACACCTGTGGGCTCTTGTAACAACAGCAGTAATATATTTTATTTTCTCTAAATTGCTATGATCTAATTACTATTTGGATTAAAAAATTGCAGCATTGAATTGGCATTTTTAACTGCTTGAAGATCTTGACCACAGAAATATTCTTTGTACTTTCAAATTACCTGATCATGTTTTCAGTACTATTTTTGATAGATATTACACATTATGGAATAGGTTGACAAGTATATTTTCTTTATGCTTGTGATTATTGATTCTTTCAGCTTTTGAAGTGAAACTGTACTGGAATGTATGTGGCATAGTTAGTATTTTTCTCAGATGTTGTGAGGATGATTGAAACAAAATCAAATGAAATAAAAACATATATATATACACACACACACTCATACACACACTCATATATGTATACATACACAATTTGGGGGGCATAGGGGAAACCATTCATAATTTCATTAACTCATGGGCTTTTGAGCTTATAATTTCCTATCATTGGTTATTGTATACATAGGATTGTTAGCTGTTCCTTTAATTAAAGTATCCATTTAGAATATTCTAGTATCTTAAAGTATTTATTGGAAATGGTGGAACTTGCTTTTCCTGACCTGAAATAAGCTCATGAAAATGCATGAATGCTCTTGTCATTCGAGGTGGCAGGGGGTGTTTTGGCAGTACAATAAGTTTTTCCCTATAAAGAATAGCTAGGATGTAGCAGTGAAGTGTCGGAATGCATGGAGATCAGATTAAATGTATTTGAATTAGTATCTCTATGGGTTTTATATCTCAAAGTCAAAATAGTCATTCTCATCAGATAGAAATATTCTTGACTGGAGAAACTCTGATCCAGAAACAATCTATCATTTGAATTCCCTGATTGTAATATGAATGGATATTCAAGTTCTAACACACTGAGAGTTAATGCTGTATCCCTGTGGTTTATTGAATCACAGTGCCATCTAAAGCGATCCTGTGAGAGGGAAACCAGTCAGAAAAGTATTTAGATACCAACTACCAGGGCACCTCGCTGAAGTACAATTCCCAGAGGTGGAATTTATAAATGAAATGTCTAACCCACCCCTCATCATCACAGTGCTAGTTACTGAGGTACAAAAATCCTTGCTGTAGAACTCTTACCTTTAAGGTCCTGTGAATATAAAATGATGATAGCATTATTTTAAAAATCCAAACAAAGAAATAAACAAAAAATGGTATATACATATACATACACACACATATGTATGGGGTTTGTGTGTACATGTGTGTGTGTGCATATATACACACATATATATACACATACATACATACTATCAGTAACTATGATGGTCATAAATACTGAAAGCCAGGGGGCCAACTGCATGTATTTAAATTATCTTTGTAATTATTAGAACTTTAAACTGGAGTCACTGTACCGAGTCAAACACTTCAGGGATTATTCCTTAAGTAATGACAGGTTGCCATAGGCCTTATACCAGGGAATCATGCCTACCTTTGGGTTTGGAAAATAAGAATATCTTTAGTTGTGATATATTTTTACCTAAGTATCCCTTTAGGTTACATTGCTATTTTTTTAGCATTATTTCTCTCTTACCTTTCAAACACTACCCATAATTTGTTGAACTCTATTCAAAGTCTGCAGAGGCAATGTTTCCAATATATATAGCCTGAGGTACAGCATTTTTCTTGTTGTTGATGTATGTTATTTGACTGTTTTTGCTTTTTTTTTAAAATTTCTCTTGGGTTTCAGAATATTATATATGGCATTATTTTACTGAACCTAGTAGACCACTTTGTAAATAAGTATTTGGCTATAGATAAATGATAATAGTTAAAATTTAGAAAAATTCAAAGAACATGCCCAAACATGAAATGTAATTTGAGTAGCAATCAGATACAAACTATACCCATTTTGGTATAAACCTTCCTATAAAGTAACTTGTTTCTAAAATGTGTTAATAATTAATCTCATTTTGGTATAATGGAAATAGCAAGACTTTAAAATCACATCCAACAATTAAAATATTATTTTTGTAGGAGATACATAAACTAAGTGTGTGACCTTAGCAATCTACCTAAACCTATGACTTTAATCAGCTCCTCTGTGAAATAACAATAATAGGATCTACTTATAAGATTGAGACAAGAATTAGAGATATATATGGAATACGTGATCTGTCATAGTTAAGATCAATACATGATGGTTGCTATTATTATTTAAAATTATTCCTTCCTATTGTCCTCTTCATAGATGTAAAAAATAGCACTCTCTAATTGAATGATAGAATATCATCTAAATATAGAATACTATCCATCTACAAAATGAACAATAAGTCTCTCCAGGATATTAAAAACATATTGAATGAATTCCAGGAACACCTGAACCTCTAGGGCTAACACAATTTGAATAACAAGGAAACATTGTGACTTTATTGTCTAACTTCAGCACAATTTAGCCTGGTTTGCTCAGACTCACTCCAAATATTTTGGTGAAAGAAAGTATCTCTTAACGAAAGATAATAAAAAGCAATATCTCCATGCACTAATTTTAATTATGTTGTTTCTATTTGTTGGCAAATATTTGTTAAAGTCTAATAAAAAAATAGAAACCACAATTCATATTTTCATGGGGTTTATAGTTCACTTGTAGAAAACAATATTCTATGGAAGAGTTGAATAACAATTTCATTTTGTGACATGACAAGACAATATGATTAAAAATTATGTGTGTAAATACTAAAGGGATGTGGAGAAAAGTAAAGATTGGAGTGGACAGTGGGTTATTGCTGGGATACTTCTTGGAGGAATAATTAAAATTATTAGAGGATAGGTAAGGAAAAGGAAAACCTTAAAGGGTGCCTGGTTGGTTTTCTTGGAGAGCCAACAAGCAAAGGCATTTCTGGAATTTATGGGAAAATATTAAGTAGTTTTAAGGAAAACATATGAAAATGTGTATGAATAAAGATCTCTTTTTACTAGTTGAATTTTTATTCAGTAGATGATATATAGTAGTTGTAGACTTTTCAGTAAATGGGTAGATTCTTGATTGCATTTTCTGTGTATCCAAGTTGAGAAAGGGGTCTTAATGAAGGGATGGAAATATTGATGGCAATCAGGTAAGAAAATAATATCACTTTGCAGGAGGCATCAAGAGAGGAATTTTTGCATGAGATTAAAAGAGTTATGGTCTGGCAATAGTGGAGAGCTAAGCTGCTCTCACCTCCAAGGTAGATGTGTGTGTGTGTGTGTGTGTGTGTGTGTAAGATAAGTAGCTTCCATTTAGGAAGAGAAAGAGAAGCAGCATCCCATAGGTAGACATGGAGACAGATGGACTTAAATTAGGTTAAAATGTTCACTGTATGTTCTTGGAGGAGGTTGAAGATGAAAGGAGTTCATTGACAGTGGGATAGATACTAGAAAAAGTTCCACCAGTGGAAAAAGCCATGGAGGTACAGTGGGTTAGGGTGAGGAGTAAAGATCCATTAACAAATGAGAGGGGAGACTAGAGGGGGTTGCATTTTGAATCGTGCTGAGAATTTTCAAAGATATGTATGTGTTGGTCTCAAGCTCACCAGTATGACAGAGAGTAGTTTTGGTGCCAAGACTAGTTAAAGATCATTTGATGATGTCGCCTGGTTCATTGACGTATAACTTCAAGGTTTGTGGAGCTACAGTGTCTTGGAAAAGTTAAGTGGTGACTTCCTTTTGCCATTTTAAAGAACCTATTCATATGAGAGACGATATTTTAAGACATTAAACCTTAATTTTTTCCACTTTTTTGAAAGTGGAAGTAATGTTTCTCAGAATCATCTCAGAGAAAATGGAGCTCGCTGAGCATTTCTGTTAATAGATATCCATTGCCTTAATTTCAGAATTGTGCTGCAAATCTTAGCTCAGCAATTCAAAGTTTATATAACAGGTTTGATATGAATGAAGTCAATAGATTTTTTATCATGCATGGGCTTATGTATCAAATTCTCTTGAAATATACATCATCTTGAAAGTGAAAAATGTGTTGAGCAACAATAAATGGATTTTTTTCTATTTGACACCTGTGCAAGAAGATCACATAAGTGCTGAGGCAGTTGCATAGCATTCCTGCACACGTATGGAGGCTCTGGCCATGCAGATTTACCATGAGTTCAGAGGACACTACCTGATATTACTTCTGAGTCCCAAATAATTTCCTTTGGCCTGGGGCATGGGAATCTATATTAATTTGAACAACTATACTAGCCTTGGTATTGACTAATAAATTTAATCAATTTCCTATCAGACAATCCTTGTTACATTATTTTTCATCTGGATTGTTGAGTGTCATGAAGAGAGACACATCTAATCTTGAACTATCTCTAGACAAAAGTTGCAGGCTCTCTTGTGCATGCGTTAGCATAAAGAAAGCATGTGGTGTCCTCTTAGAGCTGGAAGGGATGTTAGAGGTTAATTGCTTGCTCTCCAATCTAAAACAGGAATCCCCTCTTCACTACCCCCAGGAGGGAACCCAAAGGGCAAGTATTGACTCATTCCAAGGATGAGCAGCCATACTAAGACCTCAAAACTGGAAGGGACTGAGTTGTGATGTGGTTGTTCAAACAAAGACTGAAAAACAAGTAGAAGAGGAAGTTTTATTCGATCATCTCTTAAATGTTGTCATTTTATGGAGCATGCCCCTTTAAATTTGGCTGGTTTGAATGCTCTATATAGGACTAAGGAGGTAAAAAAAGAAAATGCTAACCTTGCTGAAGGATTTAAGGAAGCAAAACAGGTTGAAAAAGAAATAATAATGGAGAGCCTAGCTTTCCCTTTTAAGAAATCTGAAATGACAAGTGAAGAGCATAGCAAATAACTCTTTCATGCTATTAATGATTAAATAGCATTAGCTTGCTCATGGCAGAAATATTTCACCACAGCAGCCTGCATATGCTGAACACAGGCACCCTCTGTTAGGCACTGTGCTGAGTGCTTTTACATATAGTTTTCTCTTAGGATTCCTAACAACTCTATGAGATAGGCATTTTTACTATCTCATTTTATAGATAAGGAAACCAAAGGTAGTAATTTTGAGGAGCTTGATTAAAATCACACAGCCAGTTAGACTGCAAATCCAAGGCATCAGCTAACAGTTACTATGAGTACAAAGTTCATGCTGTTGAAGTGCACAGGTAAATGCCATGATGTCTTTTCCTACAATCCAGCATTTCTACTTTTGTATATATACTTCAAAGAATTAAAGCAGGCTCTGAAGAGATACTCATATACCCATGTTCATAGCAGTGTTATTCACAATAGCCAAGTGGTGAACAACTCAAGTTCCATTGACAAATGAATGATAGATGAGTGAATAAACAAAATGTGGCATATAAATATAAAAAAGGAAGGGTATTCTACCAGGCATGGAGGTGCATACCAGTAATCCCAGCAACTTGAGAGGCTGAGGTAGGAGAATTACAAGTTCAAGACTAGCCTTGGCAAATTAGTGAGAAGAGCTGGAGAACCACTGGGTTCAATCCCCATTACCAAAAAAAAAAAAAAAAAAAAAAAGAAGGAAATTCTGACATGTGGTAAAACATGGATGAGCCATGAAGACATTATGATAAATGAATTCAACCAGTTGCAAAAAGCAAGTACTATATGATTCTATTTGCATGAGGTACCCACAGTAGTCATATAGCAAGTAGAATGGTGGTTACCAGGGGCTCGGGGAAGAGAGGGATGAGTGGTTGTTATTGAATGGTATACAGTTTCAGTTTTGTAAAATGAAAATAATTTGGAAGATTGGTTGCACAGTGGTGTGAATGTATTTAACTGTAGTGAACTATACGTTTACAAATGGTTAAGATATAAATTTTATGTTATACTTTTTCCACTACTTAAAAAACACTCATGACCTCCACAATTTACTTTGAAATGTCTCCCCTCAAAATTTGTGTGTGTGTGTGTGTGTGTGTGTGAGAGAGAGAGAGAGAGAGAGAGAGAGAGGTCATATTTGTAGATTGAACAACTTTTATATTGTCAATTATTAAAAGTTATCAAATCTGGGTAGAATACCTGGGCATATATATTTATTATTTAACTCGTTTGTACATTTGAAAATTTAATAGTGGAAGTTGAAATAAATGTACAGTTAGACTTATTGCATGCTTACTTAATAGTTAAACATTTTCAAGTTCCAACTTAAGTCTGACATCTTCTGAAAAAAAGTTTTTTCTCACTATTCCCAATTATGCTAATTCTTCTTTTTTATATTAATAACAACCCTTAGAACCCCCTCTTGTTACATTCTTCAATTTTATTGTGCAGGTTTGTTTTAGTTATCTGTTGCTAAAAAATAAAAAATGGTCCCAAAATAAGTAACTTCAAATAACAATGACTTAATGTTGTTCATGATTCTGTGGATTGTTGGGGGTTTAGGGTGGGGGTGCTCCTTGATCTTCCCTGAGTTTGTGTGCAGCATTTGCTTAGCATTTGGGCTGGGGTTCTTAGCTGAGGGTGTAGATTGCCCTGCATGGGACTTCTTTTTTTTAATATTTATTTTTTAGTTGTATTTGGACAAAATACCTTTATTTTATTCATTTATTTTTATGTGGTGCTAAGGATTGAACCCAGGGCCTCGCACATGCTAGGTGAGCACTCTACCACTGAGCCACAACTTCAGCCCTGCATGGGACTTCTTTATGTGGATAGTTGAGCTTCCTCATGTCATAGGTCTCAGAGAAGACTTCTTCTCATGGAGCAGTTGTTTCCCACAAATGCAAGAGTGCAAGTTACTTGTTCACTTAAAGCCCAGACTATGAGCTGATGCTGCACCATGCCTGACCCTTTCTGTTGGTCAGAGCAAATTACGAGGTCAATGAAAGGGATTCTACCTCTTGATGGAAGAAGCTGCGAAAAATGTGTGGCCATCTTTAATCCATTACAACATTTAAAACACAACCTCATCTGTTCAATGCTATAATACAGATTCTGTAACCCTAAGTAAGGCTGCTCCTACCTTCAGCGTTCATGCCCCTAAAAGAAGGGGAGATGGAAATCAGTATCTATTAAGGTGCCCTGCTAGACTGCTTTTCCTTAACAAAAACAACTCTAGGGAGGAAACATTAATTCTATTTTATAGGTGAGTAGCTGAGATTCCATGTAATTAAAAAAAGTCTTCCAACCCAGAGTGCACAGAGGGGAGGAATTCAAGCTCAAGTGTACTCGTTTTTCTTAGTACACAAGATAACCCTCTCCACCAAAGAATTATCTAGCCCCAAATGTGAATGGTGCCAAGGTGGAGAACCCCACACACAGCACTTGTCATATGGACTCGCTGTGGATTACATGTCCACTTCTCACATAAATTATGAGATGTTTGTGAACATGTTTTATTTCTCATCCTTCTCTGACCAGTGCATGACACATGGTAGGCACTCAATAAATGTTTTCTGACTGAGTGAATCAAAACTAAAATATGACCAATGACTTATGGGATGTACAGCTGAAGTGGGCTGTGGTTTATTGGAGAGATCCCTTCCCATTATGACCTGTTAACCATGGAGGACTTCGTAGAAGAGGTCGGGTTGGAGGAGCCATCAAAGGAAGGGTGGGATGTTGAATGGTAGAAGAGCGATCTAGGGAAAGGGAGCACTGTGATGAATATTTGGGAAGAAAGAACTATGTGCATAGGAAAGAGAGTTGCCCAGGGTGTCTGGAGCATGGTAAGCTTAAAAGAAGACAAAGAGATAGGGCTGAAGAGCTTGGCTTGTAATGACAATCCAGAGAGTGTATATATCTATTCAGTAATCAGTAGGGGAAAAGATCAGGGTTGCTCTTGGGCAGATTACTCAGGTATGAGAGACTAGAAGTACAGACGGGTTGAGAAGTCATTGCTCTAGTTGATGTAACGTACATCTCCTCAGATGTGATGCCATTGGAACAAAAAGAAGAACTTGGGCAAGGCCGAGAGCTATGCTTATACTTGTACCCCCACAGCAATTCACGTGGCAAAGAGAGCCACAAGAATACATGTTCGATACACACATGAGGCAGATATGCTTTGGTGAGACTGATTTCCATATGTAATTGGGGAAACGAATCTCATTTCTTTCTGGGGTGGGGGGAACACGTACTTGTTGATTGACCTGAAATTTTGTTTTAATTGGTTGGTGAGCTAGATGGTCAGATGTGTCAACTTCAGATAGGACAAAGAGTGGAGTTTGAAGGACTGAATCAAGAAGGGCCAGAAACCTCCCCCATGTCTCCTACTGGTGCCTTCATGCTGAATACTTTGTCCTGCAAGCTGAGGAGAACATTGCCTCTCAGAACGATATGAAATACCACACTACGATGAGTTTCCTTAACCTTGGTGTACTTATTTTGTTATCAGGGTTTTGCACACCTCCCCTAGGGTGGAAGAGGTAATTAAATTTTAGTATAAAAGACTTCCTACCAGACATCAGGCTTCATGAGGGAATAAAAGTAAATAATAGATAGCAAGGAATATCAACCAATGATTAGTGCCTGTTCTGCTTAATTAGTTAAAAAAAATAATTTCAAGGCAAGATTGTAGAGATTTTTGGATACTCTAGAGTTGACCAATAAAGGATGGGATTCCAAATAGTGTGCAGTTTATCCCCAAGAGGTATTATGGTTTGACAAACAATGGGAAATCGAATATCTGGGTTATCTTTTGGGTTTTTTCAATAACTCCTGAAGTAACGTGTGTAAGGCATACCTCTGTTCTTACTCTCCAGTCTTGTTATAAATAATCCTAAAATAATGTGGTCCTTATAGTCTGGGGAAATTTCAGGGTTAGTCTAGTTCATGTTACTTGGCATAATAAAACAGCAGAAAGAGAGTATGAGCTTTGGAACCAAATCTCCTGAGTCTGACTCTTGGCTTTGTCACTTCCTGGCTGTGTGACCTTGAGCAAATGACTTAGTGATTCTCACACTCAGCTCTTCTCAGCTGAGCTGTAAAATGGACTTAATGGTTGCTCCAACCTCTGCATGCATGGTGATAGGTTAATATATGTAAAGCTCTTAAAATAGAGCTGAGTATAAAGTAGGTGTTCAATATATAGGTCTCCATTATTAATCACCCTGTTATTTCCTTTAGTGTATATCTGATACACAGCCAAATATATAAATAATTCTACCCAATAACTAGAATGTCCTTAAGACACAAGCAAAAACCAACCTTGTTTTTAGTCTCACAGTTACGTGAGTGGCCTTGAGAAATGGGATGGATTTAAAAAGATAAGGAGAAGCAGGTGCTCCATAGACCCCTATGAGAATGAGGAATGAGCCAGTCAGCTTTAGGAAGAGAGTAAGGAGCCTGGCCTTGACAGGGGTGGGATTGCTTTGCAGAGCAGTAGAAGATATAAGCCTTTTGAGCCTAAGGACCTTAACGCCCTCGGAGTAGCCCCTTAGTATAGTGCCATGAACATGGTAGCCTCTGAGCTAGAGGTTTATTGATTAAATTGTCCCAAGACTGATGGAAGTTACTGGCAGTGATAAAATCAAGGTGTCTTTCAATGACCTGTGGTGCCAAGTGGGGTTTGATATTGAGAAATGCTCTTAGCTCTCATTGCCGCTGTCATTACCCTCTGATTAGATGCATTGGCCCAGGTTGTTGCTAGCATGGTAATGCAATGGTTAGCTTTATTTTTTTAATCTATAAACTGGCTGTCAAATTAAAAGATTGGTATTCAGATCTCCTTTTTGCATTCTGGAGTAATTATGTGCTTGCTAATTGTGTAACTGTGTGTGTATTTGTGTGGATATATACTATGTTTATATGGAAGTATATTTATGTGATTCACATACACACAAATAAAATAAATGTTATTTTAAGAAAAATTTAAAGAAAACTGCCACTGAGATTCCCTCATCCTTCCCTGCTTGCTAAATATACACACTTAAAAATTCTCATTCTTATAGGCCTGTGTCTCTCCCTTTGTTCATCTCTTCTGTAACTAGAAGTTTCCGTGAGCTCTTAATACTTAATAGGTGAAACTGAAAACTTCAGGCTCAGTAGACACAAAGAAATGACTTGGTAGTGGTGAAATTTCAGGTTGTAGAAGATGTGTTTTGTGGTAGGACCTCCTGTCCTTCATGTGGTATCCTATTCAGATGCCTTCTGCCTATTTAGGTATTAGACCCTCTTGATGAAATCATAAACTATTTTCCAGACTTATTTTTGAACTTGAGACCCTGTCTACAAACTGGAGTGTTCCCTTCTTCTCTTTCAGAGGTTGCTATCACTCCTCTCTTCTTCTTTCTAATTGGTTCTTTCTAGTTATACATGACAATAAAATCTATTTTGATGTAATTGTATACAAACACAGAATATGTCTTATTCTAATTAGAACCCCATTCTTGTAGATATACCCAATGGTGAAATTCACTATTCATAAATGTACATAGGAAAATTATGTCAGATTCATGCCACTGTCTGTCTTCTAAAACTTAGCTCCTCACACACAGGCACTGTGTCTGTTCATCTAAGTCTTCTTGGCTTAGAATAGCACCTGGCATGTAAGGTGCTTAATCACTACTTGTTGAGGCTGTGCTTCCATAATGTACCAGATTCTCTAAAACTGCTCACCTGAAGGCCCCACCCAGACCTGTCTTTTTAGATAAAATAGCCTAATAGCCTATGAGCTTGTGCTTCACACATTATCTAGTCCATCCCTTGCACCTTTCTCCCGACCTTGCAGAGTGCTCAGTAGTGTTTGTGCAAAAAGAAAGAAGCAACCTCATAATGAAAATAATAAATCTCTTTTGCCTTAGTTGGGTATCTTCTTGATATCCTAGAGAAAGTGGTGATTGTCAAATATTAAGAAGGTCAAACAAGTAACAGAAGAAACTTTTTGCTGAAATACTCAGATCAGTCCTAAACATCTTTCACCTTTAGTCTCTGGCACTTACCACAAACCTTACTTAGTAAATACTTGTTGAACTAAAGAACACTAATGGAAGATGGTAACAATTTGTTATGTTTCCATCCTTATCCATTTTAATGGAGTATCAATATGTGAGGAATTACATACATGAAGCACTTAGAATCCAGGTGAGGGGCTGGGGCAGAGGGTGGCCTCTGGAATACAAGGATCACTTGCTGTAACACACATGATTATTTCAAAAACATAGGAATGAAACCAGGAGAAAAGTTTATCACTCAATTTCATTAAGAACTAATACTGTACGAATTTGGAAGACCAAAGACTTGAGCAGTTATTGAGTAAAATTAAAGAATGCCAAGGTTTAGTATATCATTCTAGTATAAATTATTCTGCCTCTTCTACTTCATAGGCAGGTAACAAGTTCTCCTCTTTCTATGTAAACGTAGTATCCATTCCTGATTTAATATTCCCACTCTGTTTTTGTAATTAAAACATCATTTATACTGAGAATAATTAAGACAACTGTACATTTGATTTTAAAATCAGTTTTGAGTATTGTGCCTTGTCAAGCTACAAGAATGGCTCCTGCAGCTTTTACAATGTAGCATTAAGAAGCAGACAGTGACCGCAGGCACCTGAGTGGAAGGTTTGACAGTTTGATAAATTAGGAATGACACTTGCCAAAATGGCTGTCCTTCCTGCAGTCTGCCAGTGGAGCATTTGCACACTGTTAATTGAATTGGCAATTTGTGTAACAGTGCCTGCCCCTGAGCTTTTGTAACGCCGGATCTGCCATTTAACTCTGATAATCCAGGACTTGGGAATAAGGACGAAAAGCTTCACATGATATTACTGCAGATTGAAAATGACAGTCGGGGACCTTGTTGCCAATTTCCCATTAAATGAGAAATAATTAACAATAGCAATAACAAAGTCTTATAAAGCTGGAAAGTTAAATTGACTTTTCAGCACTAGTATCGTACAAAATTGCTTCTACTGTGATTATCGGATTGCCCTTTCAGGATTATATACCCTAAATAGTATCATATGATGAACCAAACACAGGACGTTTTGCAAGCTAACCTGTTTTATTACTGTGAAAATCTTCTGATTATCTACGGGGATTGTGTTGTCATTAAAAATTTGTTTTATACTCTAAGATTTCATAGAGACAGAGAACTTAATGAAATAATAGAGATTCCTGTTTCCTTACTTTTGATAGTTATTTAATTATAGCTGCAACAAAATGTTGAGCTGCAGCTAAATAGTGTTAATTAAAAGTTTTATAGAGTAGTGTATGTGACTCTTGGTGTTCTTTCTTGATGCTTTCCAGAGCTTTAAGAACTCCCGAGTACTTGTGTGTGCTTGCTGTTGTCGTATTTGGAATAATGGTTTAGAACAGTGCAGGTTTCTGGCATAGGATTCTTTTAGAAGTTCGAAGTATGTCAAGTTTCCATAATTTTGCAAACTTGAATGTTAACATTCCTCACTATTGTCATTCATTCAGTTCTGCAGTTTGGTCTTTTGGGGTTGGATTGGGTTAGTTAGCTAAGCATGGACAGGGCTTCCATTTTCCTGTGCATGGGGGGCAGGGGATACTACCTGGGTATGTTTAGTACCTATGGTCAAGTATTTTGATGACCACCTTTGACCACATGGTGGTATGTGAATAGTGACTAGGAAAGAAGTGAACACCAGGTCAGCAGGACAATTTGATGGCATAAGTTTCCAAGATTTTAAACTTAGTTTTTATCACAGACTCCCACTTCCCAAGTGCAGTTAAATTGATGACCATTAAAGTGTTTGATCAAGAAGGAAAAAAAGAGCTGCCTTAAAAAATTAGTTTATTCAAGAATAAGATGGAATTTTCTGTTTTCTATTTTATTATGATTATAAAATAAGACAGTTTTTGTCTCAAAAATTTTGTTTTTATGAATTTGCTGTTCCCCCTCCATGAGTAAATTTCATTAATATGATGAGAGAATACATGGATGGAAATCTCCAGCAGAGTGATACAAGTGAGGGACCGTAATATGGGACAGAGAGACCAGGACATGTCCGTGGAGAGGCTGTATTGGAAACCTGATGCTGTACTGACTGGAAAAGTAAAGGGGGTAAAGTAAAGAAGCAAAATGTTACCAGCATTAACAGTTAAGGCTTTGAAGTCAATGGAGGAAACAGTGCATACAGGGAGACAGAGAAGAGGACATGTGGTAGAATGAGATGGAACTGAACTTTAAAACAAGTCATTTACGTGCCGTCAGAACACCAGGGTATTTTACAACTTAGCTCTTTCAACTTTGGGCCTCCATTTCCTCATCAAAGAAATGGGGATAGAGATATGTATTTTTTACATCTCAAAATGATTTTGTATGTGCAAAAAATTAATTGGATTTATTATATGTGAAAACAGTTTGCAAATTATAAAACTATATGTGAAAATTTAAGCTAGAAACATAAGTACTAAAGTATAAGTTAGAGAAGAACAGTCCAAACCCTGAAAAGCCAAAGAACTGTGAAAGAGAATGAACAGAAAGAATGCTGGTGGGCGGGGGTGGGGACAATGGGAATTGTGTTCTCTTGCATTGTCATTGTCACCCAGAGTTCACGTTTAGTACTGTGGGGAGTGCAAACTGCAGGTTCTGGAGCTTTACAGCTGCATAGAGAGACAGAGAAATGTCGGTAGCAGCTGTATATGACAAGGTGGTGGTGGGCACTGCTTGTTACCCTCAGTATGATGGGATGTGTACACAAAGGACTGATGTGTGGCAAAATATAAGAGAACTTGGCATGAAAATTGCAGCATTTCTGCAATTTGAAATGTCTCTGAAATTGAAAACGTGTCTTGTAATTGATGTATATATTTAGTGTGATAGTTTTTCTTTGATTTTTTTTTCCCAAGAGAGCTGATCGCAAATTGATAACATGTTTAAAAATTGATAGCATTCTCAGATTGTTGCAATTTGGCAAACTATTAATATGGATATAGCACGCTAATGGCCCAGTTTTGCTTCTTTAATTACCAGATATTTGAAAAGCTTCTATACCTGTTCACATCCAAGGTTAGGTATTATTTTATTTATCATTTATTGAATTTATATCACACTGAGTGCTTCCTATGTACTTGATGCTATGTGAAGAGTTGTATATGCATAATTTCATTTAATCTCAAAATAATACCAGGAGATAGGAACAATTTTCAGCTCTCACTGTATATGTGAGAAAACTGAGCCTCAGAAGCTGTGCTCCTTTAACTCGTGGCTTGTTGTTGTTAGCTTAGATGTCATCGAGAAAACAAAGACACCTGAAGTGGTACATCCCTCTGGATCGTGACGTATGTTCAGAAAGTTAAAGCATATATTGGAAAACTATCATTTAAGAAAAGAAAATTTACAGTACAGAACTCTGAGGTAGCCACAACTGAGGTAGAAGTACACAAGAAGAAATGTGAGAAGACAGATTTCTAACTAGGAAATGGGGGCAAGTTTCTTCATGGACAGGATAAAATGTGAAGAAGTAGAGATGAGGACAGTAATGCAGGCAGAAAGAACAGAGGAGTAAAAGAAATCAAAGCATTAAAACACTGCATATTACCTAGGAGGGGTGTTAGTGCCTTCGTCACAGCTATTCCTGAGGCTGAGGTGGGAGGATCACTTGCACCCAGGGGTTTGGGGCAACATCACCAGACCCTGTCTTAAAAACAACAAAACAAAACCCACTGTGCATGTTAAGAAGAAATTAAGTTACTTAGGTCGGGACTGTATAAACAGGAATAGTAAGAAATAAAGGTAAAATAATTAATCAAAGCATTTCAAAACGATACCACACAATGTTTTATCGGCATAACCATGAGTTTCCTAGTAAATCACTTTTCTTTTTTCTGCCCTTTATTTTGGTTATGTGTAAGCCACATAGGAAAACCATCTCTGGGATTAAAGTAGGTTTTAAATTTTTTCCCCCAGTTATTTGGTGTTTTCCAAATATGACTACAATCCTTTTGTCACCAGGGAAAATCACGGTGGATGTTATTTTAAAAGTTAAATGGACATAAAATGTTTAATGTTTAATGAAACAAAACACTTTTTAACTGTGAAGCTGAGCTATGCCTGTATGATGGGGAATCTTTGGATGAAGGGACTTGAGCAAGGAAGGTTCTGGGGGAATCTACTATGGTTCTTGTCATATTTAAAGCTTCTTTTGTGATGGTGGCTATTGTTTTTTTTCCTTTGATGATAAATGTATCTTTTTAATGTATGTCTACATTTTTTAAGAAGTTATGTCTATATCTGAGTATTCTTATTTGTTCATTGTGTTCTTCGAAAATGCAGTTTCATTGACTAATCTTCCCTATCATTTTTCTCCTTCTCCTTGATGTATGCTTTTATATTTATTTTCTTCCTTTGTTCCTTTGTATTTTCTCTGTTGTGGTTTTCCTAAATTCTTGAGATGAAGGCTTACTCCTTTATTTTTAACCTCTGAGTTCTTGGATTTGTAGATACAGGTTCCCCCTAACCCCACAAATTTTGACACAGAGTATTTTCAACATTATTCTACTCAAAATATTTTGGAATATCTTCTCTAATTTATATGTAACTCAAGATATTTCTAGTACCTAATTTAATTTCCAAACATATAAGGATTTTTTCTTTTTGGCGTTAATTTTATTGCTCTCTAAGCACATCTTATGACTCAGATAAGTGGTGCCTTCAACATTCCCTAAGCTAATAGCTCACATATGATGTTTTGCTACCTGCCTTAAGATGTGGACAGGTTCACGCACTCAGGGGATGCTTGCTGAACCTCTGCTGTGTGACAAATCCTGTTCTGGGTAAGCAAGATCATCCCATGCCCTTCCTCCCTTTCTTCCTCCTTCCTCCCAGCATTAACTTAGCTTTTATTTTTGAAGTGGGGTGGGGGAACCAATGACAAAATCCAAGCACAACTTGGGATAGTGATAAATACTATGAAGAAATAAGGGGGCTGGGGTTGGGGCTTATCAGTAGAGCACTTGCCTAGCGTATGTGATGCCCTGGTTTCGATTCTCAGCACCACATACAATAAGTTTAAAAAAATTTATCAACAAATAATAAAAATATTTTTTTAAAAAAGAAAGAAGGTTGTGTCATACCAGAGAGGTATGTATCCTGGTAGGAGCAGATGGGATATCTTTTATGGGATGGCAAGGAAGGTCTTTCTGAGTTTGGGCTGAGACCTGGGAACACAAAGAGCCAGCCACAGGAGTTTGGAGACAAAGCATTCCAGAGGAAGGAACAAACACAACACTGCTCAGGTGGGAACTAATTTGGTATCTTCCAGGAACAGAATATTTAGAAATGAGAGAACAAGTGTGGCTTGGGCGTAGGAAGTGACAGGCTCTCTGTCCAACAAGGCGATGATCACAGTCATGCCAGAGTTCTAGGGCATAGTGGGGTTGGGCTCTAATGGGAAAACCTTGGAAAATTCTAAGCAGTGAATAATATTAGTAAGCCCTTTTTCATAAACTTTTTTGAGGGTTAAAATGAGATAAGTGGAAACCTATGTGTGTGTGTTTGCCAAGCACTTCGGGTAATCATAGAACATGGTGTATGGTGAGTGTGTGCTGTTATTCTGTGTCAAGGAGCAGCCTCTTATCATTTATTCTAAATGCTTTGGTGCACATTAAGCAACATAAATGTTTTCTTAATAAATAAAAAGCACATTGAATGGCTATGCTTACTCTACCTCCTCTTCGCCTTTAAATTTGTTTGTTCTTAAAAACATTTGTGTTCTCTGTATTAATGATCTCCAGATTCATTTTACTACCCTTCCTGTGTGACCTTGGGTGAGTCACTCTTACAGAGCTGTTGTGAGGATTAAAGGAGATAATGTCAAGCAGCAGGCTTAATGACAGGCACATAATACACACTCCGTGGTGTCTATATTAATGATCTGATTATAGTTCAGTACACTCTGTTTAGGTTCATAATTCCTTCAATTTGTGAGTTAATTATTTGGAAGGATTACTTTACTCACTGTATAGTAAATATCCGAATTCATAATATAAGACTAAAAACTACTTTTCTGTCTTCATGGCTGCACTTTGATAGATATTGAACATCTCATATTCCAAAGGCCCTCTAAGAGGCCTACAAATAAATTTTAACATTCAATTTGGAGGGTCAAGGGGTAGAATTTTATAGAAAAGGTTATTCAAAGAGTCTGTTTTTCCTGGTTTTATTTGTTTGTGAGGACAAAGAGAGAAGCTTGCAATTTATAATTTCTACTGAGCAATGAATGACCTAACCGTAAAGAGATATTTTACTTATTTATGAAGAATAATTAATTGTTTGCTTGTGTGAAGAAGGAAAGCATCCTAATGAAGGCATACATTGTAAAGACTGAGGTGGGGGAAAGGAGACAAAAGTTGCCAAAATTTAAACTATTTTCATTTAGATGATTTAGTATGAAGGAGATAAAACATTCCTCAAACTGGTATAGTACTGAGGATAGCAGTGAGTTGCAATTTATAATAACGTTTTATATGCTGTATCATAACTCTTGAAATTCAAGCTTATAAATCAGGAATCATCTTATCAGGGTAAGATCTCATCAGTAGCCAGGCATTTTTAAGGCTATAAAGTTGTTCATAATTTACACATATGAACATAGTACATGTACAGGAAAAATTCAACTATCTGGAACTCGAAAATTATTTTGTATGAAAGGTGGCCTATTGTTTAATCATCAGATTTTTTCTTTTCTATTTAAGTTGTTTTGGAAAGAATTTTTCCTGTGGAAGATTACAGGGACTTTTCTTTATGTCTTAGCAGCATCATTATGTATGCATTTCATTACCATGAAAATAATACGGTGTGATATCCTCAGGGACCATTGGACTATGAGATCTGCTTTGACTGTGAACCAAATTGGCCCAGATTAAGTGCATTCTGAGGGCCCTTTTCCTGTTGTTTATCCACCCCCCCCCATTTTATTCTTGCCTTACTGTCAGCTATTACTCCTCACTGCTATTAGTATTTCTGGGGCTCCCCTTTAATTTGCTGCTTCAGATATGCTTTTTATCTCGGACATTGGGGTTGGCTGAAATTATGTATAAACTAGGTGTAAACAAAATCTGATAGAGGACAAAAGGATTCCTCTGTGAATAAAAATAATTGAACATTCTTGTCTCTGTGGACTCTTCAGAGACATTTACCCAAATTCCGTGATTTCATCTGCATTTTGGATGAATAAAATATCCTTAAAGAAGGCATAGAGACACTTTCTGGAGAAAGCCATCTAGATGTGTGTGTGCCCTGAAATGTGTTCATGTCTACTTCTCTGCCCTGTAACAATAGAGCCCCAATAGAAATGCTCTTCCTCGGGATGCTGTTATTGAGCTGGTGGATGCCCAGCTCTTATTGCCAATTCTGTATTGTGTATTTTGTAGACTGAATAAGCAAATAACATCTTTGATGATTCTATGTAAAACTTTCAAGGAGCAAGTTCCCCAGTTTTAGGTGAAATAAGTCTCTGGGTATTCCATACTTTAAACACAAAAATAAAATTGTTTTAGTTGTAAATCGTCCACACTGATTTTATTTCTTTCTTTCACAAAATTTCTTAGTGTGGTTCAGTTGCTTGGCTTGACCTCTTGACTAAAATAAGTTTACCAGTACTTCACCATGATGATACTTATCTTTACAAAGATAAATATGGCCATATTTCTCAAAAATTCAGATTAAGAATGTAGGTTACTGGGATTTATGAAGACTATTTTTCTTTTCAAAAATTTGATCAGTATCATGGAATATAGTTAGACACCTTGGAAAGCCATTAAATAGAAATACATCATGAGTTTTCAGGGAAGAAAGGCCAGCACACAGAGGACAGTATGTTAGATGATTCACCCGTGTACCTAACTGATCATCTGCGGCCAAGGAAACTGATTTTTATGTTTTAAAATTAATCCAACCTAGATTAGCCATGTCACGTTCCTTTAACCACAGGCGTATGAATCTCAGGGTAGACAGCTGTTTGGATGTCCCATACTGGGACTGCTGCCCTCAACAAACGCTTCTGATTCTCCTACATGGTCACTTGGCAGTGTCTGTGTGCACCCATATGGTTGGATGGCATCGTGCCTGTGTGTAAGTCAGTCGAATTGTTTCACTAGGACCCAGGTGCCAAGCAAACGTGGATTTGGTCTAACTGCCTGCAGAACTGTACAGCTTCTTTCTCAGAGAGAAAGAAACACCTTTCCTTGACAGTGACCCCCAAGGTTATGGCAGTGTATTTACTGGCATTTTGTTGTTTTCTCCACCATTTAGACCTTTTCTATAACGATAAGAAAGGAAAGAAGAAGATCTTGTGCAATTATTAAGCACATAGTGCAGGAAGCAGCAAAAGATACAAATTTTGGCCATCACCTGTAGCTACAGCATGCACACTATTCCCAGAGCATCAGTATTCTTGCTTGAAGATGGACTGGTGTACTGTTGGGCATTCCATGAAATTGAGACTGGTCATTTAACTTTTCAGTATAACAGTAGTTCTCACATCAGGGTTACAATGAAGATAAATGAGATGATGCATATGAAATGCTTTGAGCTCCTGGAAATAAACTTAGGGATTTCTGTGACTACAGTATGCTTTGATGGAGAAGGGAATTGTGCACTTGCCCTGGAGCTAGCAAGCAGGTGTTTAATGTTCATGTACTCTTCTTTTGCTATTTCTAAATGCTTCATAGTTGTTTACTACTTAAGTTTGTGAAGCACTTTTACCTCTATTATTCTACTTAATTCACATGAAAACTTTATGATGCAGGTGAGTCAAGTATTATTATTAATTTTATTCTACGGATATAGAAACTTGGGTTCAGATGAGTATTGTGATTTATCCTATGTTGCTGAACAAGTTTAAGTGATGAAACCAATGTTCAACCCCAGAAGTTTTCCCTTGGAGTCCATTGCATTTAGGTGAAGAGTCCTTGATACAGTATACTCATTTAGATGAATCAGTTTTATTTCATTGTTAGTTAAAGCCTCTAAGCAGTTGAGATTGATTGGAAAAATATATAACATGTTTATTAAAAGTTATAAAATATAACTTTAATTTTTAATGGAAAATATTCCTGATAAGCTACCATTATTCTTTATCCCTTTTACTTTCTCTTTTGACCTGCTTCATGAGTAATATTTTAGGGTACTTTCTTGGCAACAATTTTGATTTGATTATTTCCTGAGGTAGTTAAGGAGTCTACATTTGCCTAACACAAAGGAAATTTCTTGGGGTTCCAGAAACCCATACTACTTTTTAGATGTAACATCAAACTTTAAATAAGTATCAATTCTAAGTAAGTCCCATTTAAGTACACCAGTGTGGCTTTGAGTCCATTTTATTGAGGTCATTAAGAATATAACAAAAAACATTATTGATAAAGGGGTTTTGAAGGGGATGTGACCTAATATGACTATCTTCCTCTGTTAGTTTGAATAATTTCAGAATTCTTTCCTGAGAAATTTTGAAACAGAAGTATGATGTAAACGGAGAGAGAAGTTTTGTAGCCAAGTAGATTATAAAATAAATTCTTAATGTTGAATATGAATAAGGAAAGGTTGAAAAGTTGACTCCCATTGAGTCAATGTTTGACATGTGAATATTTGGAAATAGAAAATAGATAGGGCAGGTCACTTGGTCTTATTATATTACAGTACAAATATCCTACTAACACTCCAATTTAGATGGTGCTTTAATATGGAAAACGATTTTCACTTTTCAGAGCTTTATTAAAGTATATTTTGCCTAACATGCAATTCACTGATTATAAGTGTATACAGTTGAATTTTAAATTTTAGTAAATTTAAAGTTGTGCAGTGGTCACTGCAAGTTCCTTTATGCCCATTCGCAGTCTATCCCTGCTCCCAACAATAATCCCAAGCAAACACTGAGCTACTTTTCATTTCTCTGTAGTTTGGCATTTTCTAGAAAACTGTGTAAAGGTAATCATACAATATGGAATCTTTTGTGCTTGGCTACATTCACTTAGCTTAATATTTCTAGGGTTAATTCAAGTTATGGTATGTGCCTTTTATGTTTTGGGGTCACTGGTGGTCCTAGTTAACCAAAGCTATCACAAATCAGACTTGGGCACACGCTCATGTTCAGACATTTTATTCTGGTAGCACTTTTACAAGATGAATGTCAGGAGCAGGCCAGTAGCATTGGCCAGATAAAGTCAGTTGCCTGACGAGGAAGGTCTCTGTCTGGTGACCATTCTTGGAGTTTGGAATTCCTTCCCCTTTTTTACCCCTGTACTCAGTCTAGGGAAGTTCCCAGGCATTTCTTTCATAAAGAGAATGTAAGTTATTCTTGTAAAGGAAAGCTTTGAAACTTAAGCTTTAAGTTCCTTGAAAGTTGCATCTGTTTTGAGATGGCCTTGTCTCTAGGGCAACCAGGGTTTTTGGATCCTGTTGTTATAGGGACCTGGTATTCCCTAGGCCAAGGTTGGAAATCTCCAGGTCAGGTTCTATCATATTGGGAAGTATAATCCCTATGAAAGTTTTGAGTGGCTGTGTGACTATTATTAATCTTACAACCAGATAATATACTAATATATAGTTTCTTCCATTTTTATTGATGAGTAGTATTTCACTGCATGGATATACCACATTTTATTTGTCTATTAGTTGTTGGGTATTTAGGATGTTTGTGTTTTGGGCTATTTTGAATAACGATGCTGTCATTGTTCATGTACAAGTATTAGGATGCTAATATATGCTTTTTTTTCCCTCTTGAGTAAATACCTGTTAGTAAAATCACTGGAAAATGCAAAATTGTTTTCTAAAGTGATTTTTAGACCATTTTATATTTCTACTAGCAACATGTGAGGGGTTGGCTTTTTAAAAAATTACAGTCATTTTACTTAATGTATCTCATAGTGGTTTTAATTTGTTTTTCTGTGTTTGTTTTGCATTGCTATGTAACAAATGACCACAAACTTAGAAGCTTAAAGCACTATGTTTTTTTATTTTTTTATCCAGTTTCCAGGGGTCAGGAGTCTGATTAGAGCATTATTGGAAGTCCCCATTTTCTTGCTGGCAATCATCTGGGAACCCTGTTAGCTTCTAAAGACCCATGTAGCCGCCTCCAGAAGAAGTTCACAACCTGTTTGGTTGTAGGTTGTGAATGTGGCATATCTCTTCTTATATTTCATTTTATGAATGAAATGAATATGACATATCTCTTCTTATATTTCATTTTCACTTTGAATCTCTCAGAAAAGACATGGACCCTCTTTTGAAGGGCTTACCTGATTAGGAAACCTACCTAGGATGATTTCCCTTATGATGAACTCAAAGTCAGCTGATGAGTAGGGACTTTCGTTACTACACAATCCATTCACCTTTGTCACATTTTCAACCTGATCATGGGAGTGAAATCTCATCATATTCATATATTTTCACAAGTATTTCCCATACTCAAGGAGGGGGACACAGGACATACATACCAAGGAGCAAGAATCTTGGGAGCCATCTTGGAATTCTGCCTTCCACAATTTCCTTCATGACTCATGCTGTTGATCATTTTTTCATGACTTCACAGCCATTTTTATATCTCTTTTGGTAGAATACTATTTAAATGTTTTGCCCGTTTTTA
This sequence comes from Marmota marmota marmota, assembly GCF_001458135.2. Lineage (NCBI taxonomy): Eukaryota > Metazoa > Chordata > Mammalia > Rodentia > Sciuridae > Marmota > Marmota marmota. Next base: position 26,009,486 of record NW_025999900.1, on the reverse strand, counting down.
CTGGGTTAAAAGTTGATGTGTGTTCTACACTTGATTTTAGCCAAAAGGCCGAGAAGCGATGATGTGTGTTCTAAATACAGGTTCTTTAGCAGATTTGCAAATATTTTCCTCCCAGTTTGTGACTTCTCTTTTTACATTCTTATAGTGTCTTTTGAAGTGGAAAGAGTCCAATTTGTCTGTTGTTTTTTCTAGATCTCAGTTTGGGTATAATATATCAGAAATCTTTGCCTAACCTGAGGTTAAAAAAAAATTTATTTTTTTTATTGAATTTTAGTTCTTAAATTTAGGCCTGTGATCCATTTGGAGTTAATTTTTGTTCATGGTATACATAAAATTTACTCAAAATGGACTTTAGTTTCTAAGTTGTTTATATTAAAGGCATATGTAAAAACAATTTTTCATGAAACATTTCTTGAAAAGGCTTTTTCCTTATTGAAGTGTTTTAGTACCTTGGTTGACTATCAGTTGACCATATACATTAAGGTGGATTTCAGAAATTTCTGGTTCCATTGATATATGTGTGTACACTTATGCCAACACTACATGGTTTTTATTTCTGTGGTTTTATGTAAAAATTTGAAACTAGGCAGTATAAGTTCTACAACTTTTTTTAAAAAAAATTAAATTGCTTTGTTGGTCTACCTTGTTTGCATTTTCATACAAATTTTGGGATTAATTTGTTACTTCCTATGAAAAGTTTGCTGGAATTTTGATAGAAATGCCACTGAATCTGTAGATCAATTTGAGCAAAACTGCTGTCTTAATAATATTGTCTTCCAACCCATGAATATGGCATATCTCTTCTTATCTTTCATTTTTAAAAAATCTGTCAACAATGTTTTGTAGTTTGAGTGGTAATACATGTCTCATACTTCTTTTGTTGAATTTATTCCTAAACAGTTTATTTTTTTGCTAACTATTATAAATAGAAATATTTCCCGATTTAACTATCATTTATTTACTAGTATATCAAAGTATAATTGATTTTTGTGGAAATATATTTTTTATATTGATCTTTTATCTTGAAATATGTTTAATTTATTATTTCAAGATTTTTTTTCTAAATTCTTAGGATTTTTTTTTTACATGTAAAGTAATATCATCTGTGAATAAAGACTACTTTATAATTCCAATGGCTTTAATGTCTTTAATGGCTTTAATGTCTTTTCTTTGCCTTATTGCATTATTTAGAATCTCCTTAAAGAGAAAACCTAATAACTTTTAATATAATTTCAATAACAGTTTTTTTTTAATGGTGCTTTGGCTCAAACCACAGGACCTTGCATATGCTAGGCAAGCAGCTCTAGCCCTGAGCTACACCCCACCCCTCTGTGTAGTTTCAAGATAAAACTTGAATGACACCTATTATGTGTCTGTTTCTTAGTGTTAAATGTTACTTCTGAATACTTACTCTGAAGATCATCTTTTGTCTAAAATCCACTTTCCCTTTACATTTTTTTCTGAAAATTGGTATGTCTGGTTTTTGTATAAACAATTCAGTATGCCTACTTTAGAGAAAGGGTGGAGAGTTGCTTTTATATTGCCAAGAACTCAGTGATTCTAAAAGTATGGATATCTTTTGTCTATCATGGAAGCAACCATTTTAGTTGTTTTTAAAAAAATTTTTTCTTTAATACTGAGGATTAAACTCAGGAGCACTAAACCACTGGCATATATCTCCAAACCTTTTATACATTTTATTTAGAGCCAGGGTCTCCTTAAGTTGCTTAGGCCCTTGCTAAGTTGCTGAGACTGGCTTTGAACTTATGATCCTCCTGCCTCAGACTTGTGAGCACCTGCGATTACAAGCATGTGGTATGTTTTGGTATCCTATCATAACTCATACTTGAAGATAGCATGTTTATATTTCAAACTATTTTTTTCTCCTAGGATCAAATGGAAAGCATACTGGTCTGAAAGTCAGAAGACCTAAAATCTATTTTCTAATTAACTTTTGGTAAATCTCCTGACTTCTCCAAATTCTTTTTTTTTTTTTCAGTCTATGTAGTAAAATAGGTACACCTGTGTCTTTATACTAAAGACCATTATGTTTTCTTATTTGAGGGTTATAAGGACATATTCTTTTCTGCATATTAACTTAAATAAAATAATTTTTAAAACTCAAAGTTGTTTTCTTTTCTTTTTCTTTTTTTTGTAGTTATAGATGAACAGTATGCCTTTATTTTATTTGTTTATTTCTATGTGGTGCTAAGGATCAAACCCAGTGCCTCACATGTGCTAGGCAAGCACTCTGCCACTGAGTTACAGCCCCAGCCCTCAAATTTGTTTTCAATTCACACATTATCGTAGAGGAACTGAAAAGGCCCCAATTTATTATATAATCATAGTAGACATGTTAAAGCAAAAATTCTTCACAGTGTGGTCAGTGTGCTCATTAAATGCATAAAACTTAAGAATTTATGTTAGACTTATGAGAACTCACAAATTCTGAAGCTCATCCATCTTTCCCACTTTCTGTTAAAATATAGTGTAAGCCATATTAGTGTGAACATTTTCATGGACCTCACCCAGATTATTTTGTTCCCTTGAATTTATGGTATATTGTATTTTGTGAGTAGTAATTTTTTTGATAATATAGAATTTTATTTTAATTATACTGGTATTCATCCTAACAGAAATTAACACTGTTACTAAATCTGTGACTATATATCATATAGTTTTCTGCTAGTATTACTATTTATTATTATTGAGCAAAATCTATTATCATAAAAATTATAAATCTAAATATGGTACATGATTACATTTTGACCCTGATTCAAATTGACCTTTCAATTGAAGATAGCATGCTGTTTGAAAATCACAATTATTAGACCTTAAAGGACTGAGGGTGATCTGTTTTATTTTCATGGGGGCAGGGAGGCAGTGGAGCAAAGCACAGGATAGCAGCATCAGCTTATAGTGTTTAGCAGTAGCTCAGCTTTTTCAAAAGCCTCTTTTTTTTTCAAGAGATGCTAAAAGGGTGTTCAGAAAAGATGAAAGCTACATGATTAAAATGAAGCATGCTATAATGTTTAACTGGCAGTTTATGCTACATAGTCTATATACTCTGGTCTAATCATCTTGTATTGTGTCTGACTAGTTTATGGTGGTTGAAAGTTTCTTGGCCAGAAAGGACCTTGTAAAATTAGTTCTTATTAGAAAAAGTATGTATGGCTGCAAAATTTGAAGACAAGCTGATTTTATTTCTGTCAAATGACACAAATAAATAAGCAGTATGACAGTTTTGACCCAATTCGGAGGAATAAACAGTTGTCCAGCAGTGCTTGTCTTTAGAAATTCCTGTAGGATTCCCATCAAATTAACGTTTCAGTTCTTCCTACAAATTTGTCCCTGAATCAATGTTTTTAGAAAATCTCATGCATGTATATGTAAATATTTAAGAATTTAAAGGTAACTCATGACAAAACGATAAAATATGGCTATAATACACTGGAGTATTCAAAGTAAGTAAGAGTATAAGATGATGATGACCCAGGGTAGCAAGGTGCAAAATTTGAATTCATAAAACCTGTGATCTAGATTACAAAATACTTAACTATTTTCCTTTCCATCTGATGGCTGGACTGTGTTGTTTTTGATGTTTTAGTAGTTCATCCAACCATGTTGCGTTAGTCAGCTTTTCATCACTGTAACCAAAATATGCGACAAGAACAACTTAGAGGAGGAAACATTTATTTAGACTTATAATTCCAAATATTTCATTTCATGTTTGACTGGATTAAAGGCAGAAACATCATGATGGAAGGGTGTGGTGGAGGAAAGCTGCTCTGCTCATGGGAGCAGGGAATCAGAGAGACAGCAAGGGGCCAGGGACAGATAGACTCTCCAAGTATATCTGCAAGTATATCCCCAGTGATCTACTCTCTCCAGCCGCACCCTACTTGCTTACAGTTTTTATTACCTCCCAGGTAATCCATTCAAATCATTAATCCATCAAATGGATTAATCCACTGATGCAGCCAGATACCTCATGATCTAGCCTTTTTACCTCTGAACCTGGCTGCCTTGAGGACCATGCTTGCAACCAAGGAACTTTTGGAGGACATGTCAGATCCAAACCATAACAATCAGTAATTCTTGTGGTCTCCTTTTATTGGATGAGACAGTATGTAGCTATTTTATTCATAGTCCCTCACATAGTGTAAAGAATTTATACTAAAATAGTGTTTTGTTTTTTTATTTATAGGATTTGTTTAATTTCTTCTTAAATGTCATTTTCTTTTATTTTGTGCTATTGATCTTTTGGTATTTTGTTTATTTATTAGTAAATAACATTTACAGGTGAAAATGTAGAATATGGAAGTACCTATTGCTATGGTGAAAGTAACAGGACAGTTTTTTAAGATTTCCTACACTTTTAATCTTAAAACTCAAACCTTCTGATCAGTTCTATAAAATTCTGCTTTAGCTAGCTAAAGGTTATCTCCACAGATACAGTTTTACTACATATGATTCCCTACATGATTTTTTAAAAATAATGTTGAAACTGTTAGCTCAAGGGTCTTGTGAAAGGAATCTAAAAATAATTAGAGCAGAAAAGACACAGTTTTATTCCTGTGATCTTACGTAAAAATTATTGCTCCTTCTCATGAGAGAGCCATACCACTGTCACCCCTAAACTTATACTAAAATAAACAAAAAACAAATCTTCCAAGATGTTTATTTCTTTGTTGCTTTGATCTTGGTGTTCACCTGGAGGATGTGTAGTTTTCCTGTGCCAAACTACTTGTATAGACAAGATGTTCTTTGACCTACAGATTGCAAAGAATGTGTTACTTCCAATTAATCTTTATAAGCTAATGAAAAGAAATGTAGTGGCTTTGATAGTTTGACAGTTTTAAAAACAAATTATCTTCACGTAGATCAACTTTTGAAATCAGGGAAGCCATGTGCAATCTCAAAACTGTACATTTTAGTAGCACCTGCTGAGTTTCAGGTGTTTATAATTTGTTCATAAAAATTCTTTCCAATCTAATATCTAAAGTTTCCACCCAGTAGGAATTTTAAACAAAATTTGCCTGAAATAATTTCTTTTTTTTTTTATTCTGTAATCCAGAGGAACAGAAATAGAAGGTTTAAGGTCTTGGACATGATTTTTTTTTTTGAAAAAGTTTAAAACAAACATAGGTGGGCCATTTGTTCATACTTCTCTTTAAATTTGTGGGGGGGATACAGAGAGATAAAAGTAGGGATGGAGGATGGAGGATGGAGGAGTGGGGGAATCTTGATTGTTGATAGGGACGGCTGTTTCATCACAAGATCATTGGACAGAAATCTCTGGTGAGGAAATGTGGTATGTGTCTATACTCTAAACTTATTAGTTCCAAGTGTTTATGGCCATGGCCATATGAGTTTATGTAAGCTTCTCATCTTGGTTTCTGTCTCTTTTGCTGTGCATGTTGGTGTTAGGAAGATTCTTGATAGCATAGTTAAACCCTTAAGAGCTGGAAAATAAAATGGGAGGGATGAGGGGGGTTCATTTGGAGCAATTGTGATTAGTTTTAGCTTGGTCATTTTCGAATTATGCTAAGTGAAGTCCTCTTAAGCACAGTTTACCTTCAAGGCCCTTTTGATTTCACTGGTCTTTTCTGGTTCATTAGTATCTCACAGACCATTCCTGGCCTCTCCATGATGCCCTAGGAGCAAAGCTTTGCTGTGTCTGCTCTTTCCTAGTCTGATTCCCAGTCCCTCCCACTAACTCCCACCTTCTCAGCCAGTGAAGATGGCAAAAGGAAATCTGATCAATAAATATTTGCTGAAACATGAAAGAGAAAGCTTTCCCATCTTTCAAGGAGCCTTATAGGAGTATTGAGTCTAACCAATCCCAAAGCAATTACTTTTGAGGAAGGGGAGCAGAGAGGTTCTTCCATAGGAGAGATGTCGTTCACAGAAAGGTTAAGGAAGCCTTCGCTGTTTTGAGATAATCCTAAATTACACATACCCCAGAGCAGTTCAGATGGAATTGCTCCCAGAACTGCCTGGGAATGTAGGAGAAAAGGAGGTTAGAGGCAAGGTGGCTCAAGCCCAGCAGCTCAGAGCTACAAGTGTCCTCATACATCACTGGTCCCAGAATGGCATGGCCCTCTTTCTGGTTCACCTTTGCGTCTGTAACTGCAGCAATGTCTGAGATACCTGCCAAGAGCTATGGCATTTGGGTAGGTTACCTGGCACGCAGCTCTTCTGGACCAGCCTCTCCACATGGCAACCTGCTGCCTTTTATTTCTCTGCTCTGCAGCAGGTCAGCTTAAACGACTCAAGGGTGGTTTTGCAGAGTGTGAATTTTAACGTGATAAGCATGTGTATTTTTCACAAAGTGTTTGCACTACATATTAGCATGGTTATTTTATAAATTGAGCTGACATTTCCATTGTTTCCTCCTTGTATTATCTTGCTTTGGTGCATGCTTTAATAGTTTTTATAAAGTTTATTGCCCCCTGCTGCTCAATATCTTTGTATGCTGTGTGTTGTTCTTTACATCCTGCTGGGGTGCAGTTTAATGAATTATTTTTCAATGAGAATGATATGATTTTTACAGCCTGCCCACAGAGATAGTGATTTTAATATAGTATTTGTTTTATTCTATGCCCTTGCCCATTTGTTAGCCCCTACATATCATCAGTGCTAGCATCTGAGTGTCACAAGGCATTGGCCGTCCAAGCTCAATGCCATGCTTATAATGGTCTCTTTAACTGCATGTTTAATTCTTTATCTTGTCTAATCTTTCCTGTGGATCTCTATCTTCAATTACATTTCAGACAGTTTGGCTTTTATGCCAACATCTGTACATTTGCTTTGCATTGAAATTCCACAAATAACATCTTTGCTGCTGGTGGTCTCTTGCTCAGTAATTGAATCCACACATCCTTAGGATGTGTTTTGTGGGGTGATTTAACAACTTTAAGCTTTTGTCAAAGTAGGGCTTATTTGAAACTCTATAAATATGAGTCAGGGTTTGTTTTGTGGGTACTTTAACTCTTTTCTTATCATTCCTAACTTTACAACCATAATTCTTATTTTTTTCTTAATTTGGTTGAATTATAGAGATTCTAGTTTTTATTTCCAGAAACAGAATTAATATTTAAATACCACCACTTTTACTAAATCTCATTCCTTTTTTTATTTAGCCTTCTTCCTCTATATGCTATCTTTATGTGTGAGTGTGTGTAAATATATCCCATTATACACTCCTTCCCAGTCCCCCACACCATATTCTTCCTATGTTAGGCTTGCATTAATTAATGCAAGAACTCACAACAAGGACTATTTCAAGTTCAGGATGCTTTTGATTTACTATTCTCTGAATCAGTTCAATGAAAACAAATTTAAATATCCCAACATTGAGGGGGGATATGTTGATACTTGCTATGCTAGTTCCTGTGTGTGGTTTGGGAAAAAAAAACAGATTTATTAGATAAATTGGTTAAAATATTTTGGCTGTAAATAATAGAATATGCAAGCTCTAGTTGTAGAAGCAATAACATAATTTAATTATCTGGTATAAGAATAGTTTGAGGGTCAGTGATGCCAGTGGCTCTGCCAGTTAGCCAGGGCTGGTTCTTTCTGTTTTTTTTTTTTTTTCTGTCTTCTTCATTGCATTGCCTTTTACACTCAAGAATTGTCACCTGGTGGTGGGAAAATGGTTTATGCTGTTCCAAACATTCAGTCCTTACATAATAGCTTTTGACAAAATATGATCAAGTGTGGAATGTTTCCCAGAAGCTTCATGGTCTTACTGGGGCTTAACTGGGCCATATCTCTATACTTAAAATGATCACAAATATGGGAGAATAGAATCAATGTGAATGACTTGAAGCCAATTATTATTCATTTCCCAGAAATGAGCATACTGTCTGTCCTAAAGAATTACAGGTGTTTTTTTTTTTAAATTTTGGTTTGTTTTTTGCTTTACTTCCCCACCAAAAGAGGGAATAGAGCCATGAACTTGGTTTCCCCTAAATGGGCAACATATACTTTTACTTAACCAAGGATCGGAAGACATTAAAGAAAAATAACAAATGTAAGGCCTTTGCACAACGGCATTCTAATTCTCATTGTTGCAGTAAGTGGTGAGCGTGGAATTCATTTCATTTTAGAGTTTCATCTGTAAAAATAATTCTTACTTGAATAATTCTATATTCAACCAGTTACTTTGCTAGTAGGTAAATTTCCCTATTAAAATAGTGACATCCATATTTTGACATTTTGTTCATGTATGATACAACTGTGGTAAAGCCGGTGCTGTGCTTTCAGTTGGGTTCCACTGGCCAAATTCACACTCCAGAAGCCTGTAGTTTCCGGGGAGACATAGGCTGTGCCTCTTTTTGTTGTTGTTCCTGATCATTTCCTGAATGCCCACTGAGCCTCTGGACGCACAGTATGAGGTCAATACATACTGAATAAATAGATCTTAAGCAATGGAATGACGTTCTGGACCTTCATTAATAACGCGCATTACTTGCTCATATGCTAGGGTTGAAATTGAACATTTTGGATCAAATAATAAAATTGTTTTTTCATCTTACAGCTCTTTGGTAATTAAAAGAGGTTAGCTGCATATAGTTTTATCAGATACTTTTCATAAGTCAGTAAATGATTCTCTCCCACTTCCTTGGACCTGCTGTAAGGTCAGCCCATTTCATAGTTAATGGCATATGAAATACCAGGAAGGAAGAAAGTCACAGGTTTAATATTATTCCTGTGTGACTCTATGGAGGCAGATGTCACCCTCTCTCCCACTCCTCCTAGGAATGCAAGTGCCCAGGATAGCGAAGGGCCAGGATTGCAATGAAAGGAGTAGAGACAAATTGCCTACAAGCTCTGATGTGCCTCCTCTTTTCTTTTCCTTTTTACTTATCCAAGTAGTTAAAAAAAATGTTAACAGGAAGGGATGTGGCAAGGGTATATGTTCTGGAATATTTATATCTTCCCAAAAGGAACATTCAGAATAAAATATTAAATATAAACTTTCCTCCAGCCTATGCATTCCTCTCTTCTAAACTTAGCTTTTACATAAGAAGGTTTCCCTAAAAGATATGAACCAAATGAGAGGGGCTAGGGGATAAGAATCTGGTTTCAAGGGCATAAACATCAAATTGCCATTTGTACTGATTTTCAGATGCAATTTAAAAATTAATCCAGAATGTTCAGGTCATGGATATTATGGAAGCTTTTTATTGTAATCCTAGACAAAACTTTATTATGCCATAAAGAAGCCAGGAGTCTTTAGTAAAAATTGTAGTTGACAGGAAAATAAAGTCAATTCCACTTAGAGCTAAAAGGTATACTAGGTCAAGAGCTCCTTGTATGTATCTTTTACTTTAGAGTGCATTTATAGCTCATGAAAAGAAGTAGATTGATATTCTTGAAGTTAACTTCCTTTTCTTGTATTCACAAAACCCAGGTTAGCCAGGTGGAAGGATATGAAATTAAGCTTTTATTACTCTGCTTGGAGCACATGAGCTGGTATAACTAGCCTAAGGATGAATGTGTAGTTCAAGAGGTGCGCTGCCCTCTGCTGAGACCACAGATTTCCCTCTCTTGTTTTTTGCATCTCGGTGAAGTACTTAAATAAAAGTATCTTGAATGATAATGTTTCTTGGAATCTCATTTCATTCTTCACTAGTCAATCTTGGTTGCTTGAAATTAATCATTATCATCATCACATGTTTATGGAAAGACTAAAAGGCAGCATAGAAATGTTGATTCAGAGTTAGGATAATCTCAACTGTGATCTTTGCCCTCATGAAAATAAGGACCTATTAGAAAGATTTATAAACAAAGTGTTCAGTTTTCAGTTTATAAATCCAGTGCAGCATGGGTTCCTAGGTGAGTTCATAAAGCCTGTATACTCAGAATAGAAGCAGTAATAAAATTGACCATCAGTATGGTCCTCAGGCAGGACATCTCCTGGGCACTAGCAGGGTGCTGGGCAACATTTTGAAATAGGTCAACATTATTGCAAATGCCTTCCATCAGTGCTGCTGTGCCTCCTTCCAACTCTCAGTAATGTTTATTTGGGCCCACAGGTACCTAACTTCCCTAAGTTTATTCTATGTCCGCTGTCCTATTTCTACCACATGGAAAAAAGGAGGTAAGATAACTTCATTACTCTGAAAGAGTTCCATGCTCAAAAATGATCTTTTCCTCTTCATTATCAAAACTCCAATTCTCTTCAAACAGTTCAATTCCTTCAGGGAATAAGGGAGAAAGCAAACTGATGGCATTAATTCATAATGCTGTATGAATTATTAACAGTCTTTTTACCCACTCAGAAGTCTCACTTTCTAAACAAGTATGCCTACTAAATCAGACCACTATTGAATGGGTTATTCATATTATTTTAAACATTGTATCAAAAGGCAAGGAAAAATAAAACTCAAAACTTAATCCTTAAGTGTATCTGGGAAAACCACTGAAAAATAATCTGTTGGCACTTTGGGTTACAATTAAGAACAGTCACAACAAAATTCAAAAGGTGGACACACGGAAGAAAATCACAAACAAGGCCCAGAGTGAAAGCCAGAACAGTACGTAACATGACGTAAGAACTCAGAGCAGAAAAGATGCCTTCCAACTCTTCACTGTGGGGAGGCTGCACAGGGGAGCCTACTAGATGAGGCTGGAATGACAGGGCTTGTATAAACTGAGTGGAGATTGACAGGGAGCCTGAGCCAAGAGATTAATATAATGAAAGCACTGGAAAGCCAGTCGGGGGAAGTCCAGGGAGGTGGCTGTTTCTCAGGAATTCTTCTATTCTAGAAGGGAAAAGGATCTGGAATTGAAATGAGGACATAGAGCATGCCCATGCTTTGCATACTTGAATTCTCACAACATCCCCATGAATAAGCACTTAGGAGAGGAAGAAATCAAGGCTCTGCAAGATTAAGGAACTTGCCTAAAATCGCATGTCCAGTACATAAGCAGAACCATGATTGAAATTTCAATACCTCTGTACCACCTCTCTCCTCCTTCCCCCAGGTATCTTCTCAGTACCAGCAGGAATAATGGTGTGGAGCATAGGTCATTTATAAACTGAGCTTTGTCTCTGTGTGGATACATTTATTTAAACACTGTGTAGATAGAAAAGACTATTAATGCCATTTATCATGAATGTGATGGCATGATTTAGGTAACCTTCTGTATAGAAGGCTAGTAATGGGACACTTCATTTGGAAACCATTAGTACAAATGACTTATTTTTAGCCATCTTTTAGAAACAGGATAAGTTGTTTATTTTTTGAGAATGTGTCTAGTTTTATCTGCTTCTTAAAGACCTCTCTGTAAAATGTAGCTGAAGTCTTCACAGTAAAAACTCCTTTGTTCAGGTTATAGTTCCAGTATTTCCAGTCATTCCTCCAGCCAAGCCTGGAGCTCTTCTATATGTCTCTGCAGTTACATGAAGAGCATGGTAGTTCCCTTTTCATTTCTGTGACCAAAATACTTTACAAGAACAACTTAGAGGAGAAAAGGTTAACTTGGGCTAATAGAGGTATCAGCCCATGCTCAGCTGGCTCCATTGCTTCGGGCCTGAGGCAAGGCAGAACATCTTGGTGGAAGGGCAAAGAAAACCATAGGAAATCTGGTGATCTTTGTGGAGCCAGGAAGCAGAGAGAGAGTGGGGGTGGGGGGGT